>NC_064304.1:24050348-24139692 GCF_023373825.1 Bactrocera dorsalis | reverse complement strand
AATACACAGGGGAAAAAATTTCAAATTTTTAATAATAAATAGGAGATAAAAAAATGTTAATGCAAGTAAAAAATAAAAAAAGAAAACAAAAAAACTTTGACTGCATCGAAATTATACCCTTCACATGTGCATTTTTGCCAGCTACTATAGATAAGTTCTGAAGCTTAACCGGACGTAAGCGGTTTGCTTGCAAGAGACGGCGTTTTGCTTGTTCTTCCTAGCTGCCTGGTTTGTTATAAACAACCTTCAAGTGAAATTAATGTTCTTATAACGAAAAAAATCCATAACGAAAATCTTATCTTGATTAAAAGTTCAGTCAATTTATAGAGCTATCATACTATTAGGTCTACAACTTTGCTTCCGCCGTTTTTTTTTTTGTAAATTTAAGGCTTTATTGTATAAAAACGGTCCAAAAGTGTTTTCCCTTATTCCCTCAAAAAGCAATGCTTAATTAACACACGAAATGCTTTATGATCCATTTTTTTGTAAACTAACACAAGTTGCTTTACAAAAATTCTATATTTTTTTAATACCTAATAGAAATCATATAGATGGTAGTAGTAGAGTAATAGTATCACCTATGTATGAGTCAGCCTCAGCAAAGCGTGGACGGGTCCTCAGCCGCATTTTTCTTGGAATTAAAAAAGTAAAGCAAAATTTCCCGCAAATGTCGAGAATTCGGCTCAAAAAGTGACATTTTGAGAATAAATTTGGAAACCATAATAATGGATAACAGAAACCACTCATATTGAAAAAATATTGAAACAAAATTTGAGTTTTGGTTGTAAAGTGGTTATATATTGGTTATATCTGATGCTTTCATGCTTCATGATGTAATGAATCGTAAACAATAAGAAACTCGTTTGTTTTATGATACATTGTTTTGAATTTTAGTTGACTATATGTATGTATATTAACGAGATCAAACTCTTTTTAATGAAAACTGTGTAAATTTACATATTTTCATGTCAATTATATCAAAGCAGACTCAATATTTTAAACTCTCTTTAAAAACTTAAAAGATTTATGCACTCACATCCTTTTATTTACGATCTTCCACAGAAACTTAACCGGTATGGGTTCGTGAAGCTGGTTAATTTAGTTATATTTATTTATTAAACTACTTAGATACGTCTTAATTTACATACGAATCATGCAATATTATAAACATATTGTTGTTTCACTTTTTGCCACATAATAAATAAATAAAATCTGCTGCACTTGCGTGGCATGAAATCCCGGTTGACTAGTTCTGACTAGAATTTAATCTTTTGAAAATATGCATAACACGCTTTGCAGATTATATAATAGTTACTCACTATTAACGAAAATATACACTCGTTTTCATCTTTAAATTCATATATATATATATATATATATGTGTGTGTGTAGCAATATTATGCTGAATGCACCTGTCTGACTTCAATTGAGAAATATACATATCTACATATTTAGGCGAACCGTCTCATATGCTTTTTAATTTTAATGAAAGCTTATGTAATTTGCTATTTCCGAGGAGCACATAATGGAAATTGTTAATTAAAAAAAATTAAAATAATAATTAAAAAAAAAAAATAATAATAATTTAAGCAGAAATTGGAAATAACTTCGTATATAATGAAGTCGTGGTTCAGAACAAAATTAATATAAAATTTATGCCAAAAAATTCATAAATATAAAGTCATAATTTAAAATGAATAAATATAATATGGGTTGGGTTCAAGACATCTTCTTCTTTACTGGCGTAGACACCACTTACGCGATTATAGCCGAGTTAATAACAGCACGCCAGTCGTTTCTTCTTTTCGTTCAAGACATCACCTAAGAAAATATTCGCTTCAGATTATGTTCTTTCAAGAGTTTTATGTAGTTAAAATATCCGCTTGACCTGGCAGAATTTGAAAATGAAAACTTTAGCACCCTCTTTTATCAAGGTCACTACTATAAACATGCAACCAAGCCCAGCGAGCTCATTAAAAATATTCAGTAATCAAATCACTGAGACTTATTTGACAGCTGAGCAGCCAAGTGGAAATGTGTTGACACTCAATGTCTCAGTGACAAATTAGTAAATCTGCAATGTGTCTACGAGTGAAATAAAATAATTTTGTGATTGAGTAATTAAGTATAAAAATTAAACGTTTGAATAAAAATGCTACCACAAAGTTTCCATCTCCTGGAATCATAAAAAAATCTATCGATTAAGCATAGTGGTTGCCCATACGGAGCACATGGGTGATTTTTTCGGTTTTATTAAAAATACATACTTTTTAAGTACATATTTTTCAAATATGTATTAAGTATTCTATATTTTCTAACCAAAAGTATCGATATATAATTTTTTAATTGTCGTTACCATATTCCTGAAATATCGATAAACAACTCAAAAGTTAAGGCCTAAATTTTTGAACTAAAAATCATGAATTGAGAGTATAAATTTCTAAGAATACCATTTTGTATTCAAACTCATTTACAGGCATTCGTGTCATTAAGTTGGTCACTGGGAGTATTGAGCTCAGAGCTCAATATATGACAAACCAAAATATTTAATACAGCTATTTAAATACTATACAATCTACAAAATACTAAAGAAACTACTTGAAAATTATTCGGCTAAGATTATAAAAATATATTCATATAAATATATACATTGTACATATATACACAAATGAATATTCCTTCAAAATTGCTAACAATTGACAATGGAAAGTGCTAATTGGCAATTGTGTCATAGATACTTCCTATTCATCGATATACTTAAATAAACAAGCCATCAATACATCCACACTATTTAAGTATTTTTGTCGAAGCAAAGTCATTAAAACCAAATTGGGGGTCACTTATGAACGAACTCGAGTAAAATAAGACTGTAAACTCGTACATATATTTACTTATATATATATATATGTGTATGTGCATATATACTTTATTTGCATAGGTCTTCCATATAAACATATGAACATTAGGATGATTCAAAAATAATATTTTTTTGGAAAATTTATAGAAACAAAGTAGCTTTTAAATGGCTGTAACTGCATACATACTTCTCATGCTTTTCCTTAGAGTTTAGTAAAGCTCAAAAGGTCAACTTAAAGAATATTAATTTTTTGTAATAAAGAAAATAAATTTTTGGCAAAACACTCAATTCAATTCATTCAATAAAAAAAAAAATTTTTCCCTATTATTAAAATGAGAAATTAAAATAAAAATGATGGTCTCTTAGAGTTGAGAAGTAGTGCTCATATTTGGTGAGAGTTTTTAACATCAAATAGATTAAAATATATAAAAAAAGCTTGAAAAAAAATTGGGTTTTTTTTTATTTTTATTATTATTTTGTTTTTTTTTTTTGAAAATTTGATACCAACAATTGCGTTGGTCACTTACTTCTCACCAGAGCTTCAAAGCAATTTGAGCTAAAAATGTGTTAAAAGGCAATAAAAGTAATGAACAAGCATTGTCATAAGTCTAAATCGATTTCAAAGTTTGTGTTAAGCAAATCAAACACGAAACTTGGCAAACAAATATTTGTTAAAGTCTCTTTCACACAGCCTCAAATTTGGTGGTCATTTGAATTTGAAGATTTCATTTACACTCTAAGAAGTCAATGACTTTTAGGTCTGAGGCTAGCGGTTCCGTCAGTCGCAGGGTGTAAAAGCTTAGTCATTGTATGCAAAATATAGATTGAGTAATAACACCATTGCTATTAGTAAGAAACTACTTAAATATGACTAGAATTAGCAAATCTTCTTCTTCTTCTTCTTGGTTTTATCAACTCCAGTAGCAGAAATATATATCTTAATAGCTGGCTTCAAAAGAGGAGTAATATTAAATGTGAGCCAAGATAACTTTTGTTTTTGGGACACTTTCAAAAAGTTGTATGTTGTCATTATATTCTAGAAACAATTTGCATTAATGAATAATATTTGCATTGGTAATTACAAAGTATTTCCGCATAGTTTTTTAGACATTCCCAAAAATTGTTGTCGAACTTAAATGATATTTGGACCTTAATTTTTTACAAAGTCATACTTTCTCGGACATAAGTACATATGTATGTGAATTATCTATTATCTATTCATCGACCTATTTTTATTCAGTTTAAGTTAGCATGCCAATTAATTTAAAATGTGCCACTAGTTCAATTAAATTGCTGTATTAGATTTACATATACGAAAGCTAATTAATTTCACACACAATTCGAATACTTATGCGCTGATACGTAAATTGCACTGTAAACTAGAGCATGCTTCTGGAAAAATCAAGCAATAAGTATTGTATATGAGCGGTTGCGTACGGTTAGTGACATAAACAAATTATAAAGGAACATATTATTTTATTTTATAAATGCAAAAAAGTAGCGTCATTAAATAAGGTTTCGCCTTGACTTGACTTGACAGAAATTTAGACAATATTTTAAAAAAGTTAAAAGCAATGGCTGTTTAAATTGTTTCAGTTCCCACCGAAGCTCATTGCGGTCACCATCACATCACAAAACCTTTAAAATTTATCTGAGACCAACCGCACATATGTAAAAGAATTAGTTCTATTAAGGGGTTATATACAGTTAGGAGGCCGAAAAAAGGCATTTTTCAAGAATTTTTTCTAAACAAACTATTTGGTTTATTGATTTGAAACATCGCAGGTCTATTATGACAATCTTAAACTATATTCACATATTTTTTATTGCCAAAAACAATTATCGGGAACCTTGATATTGCCAATTTTGCAGAGGTCCGCAAAAAAAGGCCTCTTGCGATGAGCACGATATCTCTGGACTGGATCATCTAAAATACAAAAACTAAATAAATTTCATTAACATAATAAATAATCTAGTGATTGATCGAAGGAATTGGCAAAAACAAAATGTTTGACAAACTGGCGGCTACTCAAAGCAAAAGGTTCGATTTTTGACCGAAATTCGGGTCTTTAATTGTTTATAAAAATAAGAAATTTTCATTGGATGGGAAAGTCCTTCGATCAATTACTAAAAAATATAGTTAGAAAGCTTGTGTAAAAATTTCAGACCGATCGGTTCAGCCGTTTCTAAGAAATCTTGCTCACCGACTTTGAAAACACTGTTTCGAGAAAAACGAGTTTAAAGTTTTGAAAGCACTTTACATGTAGTCGGCGCGCCTTCACTAATGTGTCTATAACTTCGAAAATATTCGTCGGATCGACGTGAAATTTTGTGTGTATATACTCAGATATGTATGTATTAAGAAAACGCAAAAAAAATAAAATCGATTTTTTCAAAATCCTAACTGTATATAACCCCTTAAGGATAATCTAGTGCCTGAATGAAGATTTTTTGATTAAGAAATCGTTTGCAGAATTTCGGTAAAAACTAAAAACGTCTCAAACCGCCCGAAATCTCTTTGTTAATTTTCGAATAATCTAAAAAATATTTGCCAAATTTACTTCGAGTTCTCAGTGAATATTTCTACGATATTATACTTTAAGATTTCTGAATTCAACTTGTACTTACTTAAGAGCTTATTTTGAAGTTTTGCCAATAACAATCAATTATCCACAATAAATCCACAGGCCTACCAAAAAACACATTTTTTTATTATAGCAAGATTCGTTTTTTTTGTATTCAACTGTATTTGTCTTCAAGAGTGATACACTGAATGTATCGACCTCCAGCTTTTGTAGTACGATTTGTCATTTGCTTCGAAATCGCGCTCAGTTTCAGCGATTACCTTTTTCTTCTCAGCGACCATTCTTTTGAGATCTGAGAACAGAAAATAGTCACTGGGTGCCAGATCTAGAGAATACGGTGGATGGGTAAGCAATTCGAAGACCTTCGTTTTCACTGACTTGTGACACGGTGCATTCCCTTGGTGAAACCGCACTTTTTATTAAATGAGGCGACGATTTCGTTCATCAAATTGATAGTCACTGTTGATGGTCCTTCTTTTTTAATATAGTAAAAAACAATATTCCAAGCGCATTCTACAATACAGACGCGAAAACCTTGCCAAACGACTGTTGCCTTTTTTCTGGCTTTGGAGCGGGTTGATAATGTACAATACACTCGTATGACTGCCGATTGGTCTACGAAGTGAAACGATGAAGACATGTTTCATCCATTTTCACATATAAACTCCAAAACTCGAGTTTATTACGCTTGAAACAGTGTTCCGAATTAACAACTCGTCGTTGCTTTTAGTCAAAAGTGAGCTTCCCACTTTGCACAGAGCTTTCTTATACCCAGAATATCTATATGCCATCTTTAAAGTGCATTCTATCTCATTCTCGTATGGATTTAATTCTAGTAGTGTTATCCAAGTGTCAGGGCGGGGACTTTTCTATTGACCTTTTATGATAATTTTCTTATGCAACCGTCAAGCTTTTTTTCAATCGAATCTTTTGATTGTCAACAGAGTCTAACCACTCCGATTCGCAGAGTATAATTATCTATTTTCTGCAGTAATAAGTATGCCGCTTGTTTCTTAACTTTATTTAGAGAGTCTACCCCATATACCATAATAACCAATAAATGTAATTTTTTTTTCGTTTGTAAGAATGTATAGAGTGGTGTTGACAGCTTCCATATATGATACCGAAGACCATTATGGTGCTTACTTCACAAAAATATGAAGAAACTGGACAAAAGCCGAAATTCCCATACTAAAACTTAGTATTTGTAAAATGTAAATAATATGCAACCCATAAATTAAATATAATGATAATAATAACAAATTATTGTATTACCGCACAAGTGTATTACAAAATTCTACGCACATTTCTTTACATACAAATGTACATACATATATACATGAGCATACGCTCTGTAGCAGCATCAAATATTTTATAATAACAGTAAAAATCGCACACAATGGGCAAAAGCAACCGAACAGGTGTAGTTGCAACGAAGTGACAAATATACAAAACTATTATTATTTTATTTTCTTTTGTCCACATTGCAACATACATACATATGGTATATACACACATGCATTCATACCGCCATTTGTTTACACCATTCGGCTTTGTAAGTTAAGCACCACTCAAATAAATTCACCTTTGCCTCGGCGTGGAGTGTGAGTGCTGAACTATTTCAGCCAGCTGTAGGCCAACATTTTGACCGTGATTTTGATTATTTCTCATTTCTGACACATTTTCTTTTTATGCAATTGCAAATAAATCGCTAAAGATGATGAACACATATGAATACATTGACATTTACATTTGTATAAAAGTATGTGTGAATGTAAATCTCCACGGGCGCTCGTATAACTCGAGTGAATGAAAACACTTCGGCTGCACCGAAGCTATAATACCCTTCACAGGTGCAGTTTTTGTAGCTATATGCTATAGTTATCCGATCCCAACAATAGGCTCGAAAATTGTGACGATTCCCTAGATAATAATCTATTTCGGATTTCGTGACGCCCACTTAAAAAAAAATTGTATACAGAACTTGAGTTCGATTGGTCATATACTATGACATTTATCTGCTATAGTGGTCCGCTATCGGCGGTTCCGACAAATGAGCAGCTATTTGGTGACAAAAAGTTGTGTGTAAAAAGCAGAGGGACTAGTTCGCGTTTATACAGACGTATAGGGGTAATCCGACTCAACTCGTCATGCTAATCATTTATATATATATACTTTATAGGGCCTCCGAATTTTCTTTTTAGGCTTTACAAACATCGTGGCAGACTAATATATCCTGTTCAGGGTGTAAAAATTATGTGTAACGACGTCAAAGATTTCAATTATAATTAGGAGGAGACTGTAATTTTACTTAAAAAAATTAAAAGCTTTTTTAAATTAAAATTAATTTAAAAGCTTTTTTTCATTAGAATCTCCTTAAGTTTGGATATAAAAATATAATACGCCAATTTGTGAGTTTATCAGAAGATGATGTTTTGAATGGTATAAAAAATTTTAGCGGCAAGCGTATAACTTGTTGACTTCGAGTGTTTGTTGTGCAATTTTGGATTTAAAAAATTAATAAGAGAAGGCTTATATACAAACAAACACGCAAAAGCTTACATACTTACTCAATTGTTATATTTACGCATGTTTGCTTAGTATAGGTATTCACGCTCACCTACTATATATGGTATTACATGCCGACTGACCAGCAATGGTGCTGCGCCTTTCAGAGAGAGACACACCAGATGTGCATGTGGGTTCCGAAAGTAATTTGAAATTTATGTTGTTTAATATTTTGATTGTGCCATATATGACAAGTTAATCGCTTTCATTGTGATTTTGAAAGATGTCTCAACTCATACATTTTCATCAAAAGTAGTGAATAGACGCTAATTATAGCTTGTCGCAAAATTGCCTTTGAACGATTTTCATGCAGGAGGATACAATAGCACGGTTCACCTAACGGTTATTTGTAACACCTTAAAATAAGTCAAATGAATACCGAGTTTTTGGTATATCAAAAAGATCAGAATGACGAGACGAATCGATTTCGCATTATTTGTATTTTAGTTCGTCTATTTGTTCCCAGAAAAAGAAATAAACGAAATTGACCATAACCAGGAAACAAATAGATGACTATGTGATATATAATAGAGAGAAATTCGAAAACATAACTTTGTAGATAGATTTACACAAAGAGCTACGAAGAGAGGTTCATACAATTATAAGAAAATTCAGGAAATTACAGATTTCAGAAACTACTTGACTGACATCGTGAGTCTGCACCATCCAATTACCATAACTTTTACAATAGCCAACTGAAGCTACAATGAAAATAATAGACCAAATCTGAATACTTATTGCACTTCCCTTTCAAAAATATAAACCTTACCCCAGTCGACTATTTATACTCTAAAAATTTGTGAAAATGTTTAGTATGCGGTTCCAACCGAAGTACGCTTTGCCATTCTGATATACTCGTACTTATTTATAATGTTATGATTAATATTATTATACTTACAAGCGGTAGATTATGATGTATGCCTTTTAGCTATTAAATTGTGCTGAATGTTCTCTTAGTTAAGCTAAAGCTTTACGCCAGTTGCAGCTGTATAAAAAGTGGGATTCACTATCTTCAATTTAATGACGGTATATTACTTTAAGCAAATTGATTAAAAAGCATACATTTTATACTTCATCTATAAAAAAGAGTTACCCATACAATTACTTGATTTTGATCAGTTTATATCATATACTATAGTGGCCCGCTATCAGCGATTCTGATATGGTTGGATATCTAAAACACTGAGCGACTATTTGAAATAAGTAGTTATGACTTTAGTTGAGAAAAAAACGTATGATATCTAAAACGACTTTAAACCATTTTCACAATTTTCATTTTCAGATACACAATTGAGTTTGGCTTGGTTTGATGAAGTTTTGATTAAAATCAACTGAACTGGCATAATCAAAGAAGCGACGGCAGCACAAGCGGCGCATGGGCTTATTCAGAACAATTCGATAATCGTAAACGAATTGCAAGTCATAATTTTTTTAATAAACAATCCGTAAGCTGAGCAAGAGAGGCAGGAGCAAAAAATGGCGGATATGAACGCAACCGACAATGACGTATGGAGTTTCCTATTCACCGAATTGGCAGGTAAATAAAACAAATAAATATAAAGATATTATAGAAGAATTATTTCGCTATTAAACACGAGAATGAAGTGAATTGTTCACAACAATCTGAAAATATGTAAATATACATAAATAATATAAATACTTCAGCTTAGCAACAAACTATCAAGCACTTCATCGAATTTAATGCGCATTTTGAGTGGAAATAGTTTCATTTTATAATCCACATTAACGGCAATTCACTTCCACAATCATTAATTGTGCAACAATAAAATATTTTGACAGTACGCCGAATAACAACAATACTTACTTTACTTCCTCAACAGATGAACGTACAAATGATTGGTTTCTAATTAAGTCGCCGGTGCCGATATTCTCTATTGTTTCGCTTTATTTGTACTTTGTGCTCTCTTGGGGGCCGCGTTACATGCGCGATCGCAAGCCATTCCAATTGGAAAAGACTTTGATTGTGTACAATTTCTTACAAGTAGTGGTTAGCGCTTGGATGTTCTATGAGGTAAGTATGACCAAATATTTAAAGTATTTTATTGATTTCGCTTTATTTCTGTTATATTTGTTAAAAGTCGAAAATATTTGTATTTACAAATACATATATTGCAATGCAAATTGTAGCGGCGGTTTTAGGTTTTTTACATTGTGTGAAAACAAGTTTCGATCACAAGCTTTGAAAAGCAAAGATCATTATCCAGTTATTGGTTTATTATAGTTCACAGATTTGGTGCGAAACACCTTTTACAATGGGCGTTTTTACGACATAATTTCCGCATTAAGCATTACTAAGGCGAACATGTAATTGTTATAAGCATTTTCGATTGGAACCTTTGTATTATATAAATATTTTGAGGTTATGGGAAAAGATGTTAATGCAAAAAAATTTGAAAATTTCTATACTTTTGCAGCATGTTATTTTAACTAACTTCAAAAAATTTTCTTCATCTTTCCGATCGCTGATCACCCGTAAATAGTATTTCCTTTAATTTTTGTTATTTTAGCTTGCGTTTCCACCGGTTTCAACCTGTTATGGCTTTTCTTATTTTTTAGCATTTTCAGGCCTAAAAATTGATTTACAGTATTGAGCGAATATCTTTATATATCTTTAAATGAAATTAATAATTTTAGAAGACTACAATTTTCAGTACAAATACTAACTGCGTAAAATAAATACTTGAATATTTTTTTAATAAAAATAATTTTTTTATAAAAAGCTGTTATCTGCTTGCAATCAAATACATTTGTAAATATTTTGAAAAGCATTAAGACGCATTCATTTCAGTAAATTTTATTTGAGTAAAAGCAAATTGAAACCATCAATAACCGTTATTTACAATAAAAAAATTACACAAATACCAGTTTTTCAATTATTGGTATTAATGAAACGCCATAAATACCAGACTTTGAGTAATCATAAAAATTGCCGAATTTACAAAAGAGTATATAAATGTGAAAACACGTTTTTGGACTAGTTCTAAATTAGGCGTGCTCACCATGACAAGCATTTCATTTACATATTGAAACCAGTACGGTCAATGGGTCAATCACTTTGTTGGAAACAGAATATGTGTCAGCTGACGACTTATTGATTATCAGCATAATAATGTTTAGAGGAAGCGACGTCTCTTTTTATTTTCTATTTACATATTAAGGGCTGTGGCTGTAAAACTTGGGGTAGTCCCAAACTTTAAGGTTAACTTTAAGGTTATTAAGCATAAAATGTTTTGAACTTCCATTTATGGGAGCCCTTCATCATTCCTAAGCACTTACAGACACAACATTTTGTATATAATGTAATTTTTGCAGAATTATGATATAAGGTTCTTATTGATTATTCCTATCTTAGTCTTGTTTAAGTCATTTTGTAGTCTTTGGAACTTCGAATCAAGAAAAAGTTAGGCAAGGGATAGTGAATACTTTAGGGTTATATAATCATAAAACGAGGTTTAGAAATTTGTTTAATACTCTTAGTAATAGTTTCTGATTTCGGACCTGCATCAATTTTAAAATGTATCCATCGAAAAAGCTATCGTAATTATTTTATTACCTTATCCTTACGTAGGGTTGCGTTGCATGGCGTTATTACAATTGGCGTTGCCAGCCGGTGGATCGCTCGTACAGTCCACGAGCGGTGAGGGTAAGTTAAATATCACCACTCTGCTGAACTACAACAGCTTCACACTTAACGCACAATTTTTTTAAATTATCCAACTTCTTCTATTATTCATCTTCCGCACAGGAAGCGTTTGGCGTCTACGTCTATTATCTGGCTAAAATCACCGAATTATTGGATACCGTCTTCTTTGTGTTGCGTAAAAATGAACGTCAAGTCACATTTCTGCATGTCTACCATCACTCCGTTATGCCATTGATCTCGTGGGGCACCACCAAATATTATCCCGGCGGCCATGGCACCTTCATCGGTTGGATTAACTCATTTGTGCACATCGTTATGTACACCTACTACTTCTTATCGGCATTTGGACCAAAAATGCAAAAGTATTTGTGGTGGAAATCACATATTACCACACTGCAAATGGTGAGTAACGATTATTTTGTTAATGAGTAATTGTACGCCCGTATGCATAGACCATAGACAGGTACATAATTTGACATTGAACCGGTCTCGTGACCCCTTTTGTGCTGTGTTGTATTTGTAATTGAAAGTGAAGATGCTGACTTTCAGCACTAGCTGTTAACAACAAATGGAAAATTAATTAATTTTTGAGTTATTAATTCCACGCAAATTTATAAAGTCATCCTCATAAAATTCGCTATATTTCTTATCGGTTTGCTAATGGCAAAATTAACACTTATTAGCAACCAATTTGCACTCAATCGCGAACATTTCCATACCGTCACTTAAAATGGAAAATAACGTAACATCACTTTTCATAAGTTTACAGGCGAAGCAACAACGATATAATAGAAACAGCCAATATTGAAGCAAAATTTGAGTTTTGGTCATAATATGGTTATATATATCGGTTATCACACACTCATATTGAAACAAAATTAGAGTTTCCGTTATAAAATGGTTATATATTGGTTATTATATCTGACAACGATTTTCAATTTTTTTTTTTGGTGATACGTTGTTTTGCAGTTTTATACCATACTTATAATCTGAACCAGCTACATAAAGTTTGTCACGAAATTTGTGACACTTAGAAAGAAACGTTAGGGACCAAATAAAGTATATATACATTAGGGTGATTCAAAAAAAAAATTTTTTGTTTTTTTTTATTGGTACTCGGAAAAATGGGTTCCTAGACACCTCTAAGAAATCCTCTCCAAATATGAGTTTTTAATTGTAACGGGAAGGTCCTCCGCCTAACGGTTTTCTATTTTTTCTTATTATCAGATAGAAAAATTTATATCTCGCTTCCAACTACTTGAAAAAATATCGTGTTAATTAGGTTTTGTAGGAAATTGAATGCTCTAATATATGGTCTCTTATGATTTTTTCGTAAACCCAACCGTTTAAAGGATATTAACGGTTAAAATTTGACTATTTTTGGAAAAATTATTTATTTCTTATTAATTTTATAACTCAATGAAAAAAAATTATTATGAATAGGTTTTTGGAGAGGATTTCTTAGAGGTGTCTAGGAACCTATTTTTCACAGAACCAAACGAAAAAAAAAATTTTGTTTTTGATCCACCCTAATATGCATTGATGTTTGACGATGAATATCTCGTAAACGCTTAACTTAATCGAAAAATCATAGTAGACCATTTTTATAGAGCAGTAAATTTCCTACAAAACTATGTGTTTCATCATTCATAATAATTTTTTTTCATTGAGTTATAAAATTAATAAGAAATAAAGAATTTTTCCAAAAATAGACAAATTTCAACCGTTAATATCTTTTAAACGGTTGGGTTTACGAAAAAATCATAAGAGAGCATATTTTAGAGCATTCAATTTCCTACAAAACCTAATTAACAAGATTTTTTTCAAGTAGTTGGAAGCGAGATATAAATTTTTCTATCTGATAATAAGAAAAAATAGAAAACCGTTAGGCGGAGGACCTTCCCGTTACAATTAAAAACTCATATTTGGAGATGATTTCTTAGAGGTGTCTGGGAACCAATTTTTCCGAGTACCAATAAAAAAAACAAAAAATTTTTTTTTTTGAATCACCCTAATATACATACATATTTATTTAAATGCCAAGGTAGATTTTGTCGTGTCAGACTATCTGTCTGCATATACACAAACTAATCACTTAATTTTTCAAATGTCGTTCTGACATTCGGGATCCTTTTCTCTCCAAGAAACTGTGTGCTATACAAACTACAACCGATCAGAACTTTGCATACAAAATTTTTGTATTTGACAAGATGTCTTCATGAAATTTGGCATGAAGTATTGTCCAAAGGAAAGGATTTAATTTTCACACAAATTATTTTGATTATACCACTATATTATATAGCTGCTATTCAACAGACCGATCAAAGTCAAGATAAAATCTTATAACAAATGTACTTGTAAAGCACATTATAGTTTAGCTGCAGTCAAATCGAGCTTTTCCCTTGTTTTAATCTCCTTCTACTCCTCATCTCCTTCCATAGGTTCAATTCTGCATGGTCTTCATACATCAAACTCAGCTGCTTTACACCGATTGCGGTTATCCCAGATGGAGTGTGTGCTTCACGCTGCCCAACGCCATCTTCTTCTACTACCTCTTCAACGATTTCTACCAGAAATCATACAAAAAGAAACAGCAAGCACAGGCAGATGCGCTAAGCGCCAAATGCGCCGCCGCAGCTGCAGCTGCTGCCAACGACAACAATAACGATGTAAGCGCCAAGAATCTGAACGGTGCACCGGAAATCACCGCGAACACGGCACAAGCCAAGAAGCATCTGTAAACTTCGATGGCGCTAAAGTTGTTAGTTGGAAGCCTCAAAGCTTTTTAGGAAAACCAAACGGGCCGCTGTGCCGACGCCGTTCCTGCCAGGCTGTCAGCCACATCTCTATCTCAGTTGTATAAGTGGTATTATTTTTAAGCGCAATCAAATTACTATTTCTTGCTCGTCATTGCCTGTTTCTATAACTGTAAGTACGTTTATGTGTATGTTTGTATTGATGTATCGCGTTGGGGGTTTTAGCTCTTAGTTCTTAGTAGTTATGTAAGCGTCACTTAAGCCGGTTATTTTTAATTGATTTTTGTACATATTCACCACAAGGATCCAGAAAAAAATAAGTAACAGATTTTTTGTGTATTATAACTATACAAATTATTATTTCTAAGTCAAACTGAGTCTTTTGGAAGTCTTGTTGGAATTTGTACGTCAATACCAGTAATTTGCTGAGGAAAATTCATAATGAATTTTCTTCTCTCCAGCAAATAGGAAGTCAATATCGCGCTTGTACCTTAAGTTAAGGCAAAACAAATATTATAAAATATTGTATGAAATTTGTAATTATCATTATCAGTTTTATGCGTATGTATGTTTTTAGTTTTATGTACCGTTATTAAGTCATCTGCGGAAATAAAATTATTTTGTATTTAACGATATTTGTTTGCATTTTTATTTAATTGTAGTTGATGGGAGGATATTTATGGATGCATTTTTTAGAAGAAATCTATGGTTTTTCTTAGAGATATGTATGTATACTTACATACTCACAAATGCTCAGTATAACGAGCTAAGTCGATTTAGTCATGTTCTTCTTTGCGTCCCTTTTCGAGATATTTTCTTCTTTATTGGCGTAGACACCACTTACGCGGTTATAGCCGAGTTTACAACAACGAGCTGTTTCTTCTTTTCATTGGGGGTGCTTTTCGTGGAGAGTCTTAAACCCAGCGTACAACCCTGGGGAGGGATGTTTCACCTTTTCACCTTAGCTTGCCTTCAAACGGATGTTTTGTGGCTACGCAGAGGATACTTAGTCTAAGATCGGAAGTCGAGAGCTGCTTGAGCCATATGTAAAATACCATTCATCTAGTCACTCTCTATTGAATGGCGCTCAGAGAACTTTCCTCACTTGCGTGAACTTCTACACATGGTTTCATCCTCCGCATATCGCGTTTGGAATTTTGCCTACGTACGTCCTTTTCTCCCCAAGAAACAGCTTATTTGTCGGAACAACCTATATCGGACCACTATACTTTGCATATAGCTATCATAAAAACTGTACGATCAAGCTCTTCATGGAAAGAGATTTTCTCAAAATAATACCTACCACAACATCGGTACAAATTAATCTGATAATCCCCCTTACTTCTTCGCTTACTTGGCCATTAACTAGCCTCTGACTTACAGTGAATATCTTCAACAAGAACCCAACGAGCAGTATTTACATTAACATCTTTGTACCATATGTAGGCTTACGGAAGAGCAGAACAAATCACGTAAAGGTTCTTTCCAAATTAGTCGGCATGCTTTTAATATGTCGGGAACTGTGAAACAAGTGTAAATACACTCTGTCTTAAAATATATTTATATTCTATATAAAAGGAAAGAAAGTAAATGTTTTTTCTTCGTTCACACTCTGAAAAATTGGTCGAAAGACAAGTGTAAAGTAGGAAATTTTAGTGTCAGATCCCAATTGTAACCGGAAAGTCCTTCGCCTTTATATGTATCTCGTTTCTAACTACTTCAAAGAATATATCGTTTTGTGAATTTTGTAGGAAATTGTGTCAAAAAACATCTCTACCAATTTTTTCGTAAAATTAACCCTTTAAAAGATATTAACGGTTAAAGTTTGGTTTTTAAAAATCAAAATTTTTTTTAATGAATTTTAAACTCTAAACTCTTAGTTTGTAGGCTGCTCTAAAAAAATTATATATCTACTTATATATACATAACGGGGTTTTCAATAAGAGCGCTACAAAAACGGTTTGGAACATCAATTAAATTTTCCTGCGAAAGTAGTTTCGATGTCATTATATACGGAACTCGATTTCTTTTGCATGGCCATCATGGATTTTCAAGCATAAATCGGGCAATACTGCTGCAATTTCACGCTGGCTTCTTGGCATAAACCATAGACTTGATGTAGCCCCCCAAGAAATAGTCTAACGGCGTCAAATCGCACGACCGAGGCGGCGAATTGACTGGAACATTTCATGAGATAACACGTTCGCCAAACTTGAGTTTCAATAAATTAATTATGACATTCGCTGTGTGGATTGTGGCGCCGTACTGTTGGAACCATAAATTGTCCAAGCCCATATTATCCATTTCAGGCCAAAAATGTTTGGTTATCATTGAGCGGAAGCGATTCCCATTCACAATAACGTGCCGGTCTGGATCATCACGGAAGAAGTACGAACAAATGACGCCGTCGGCCCTTAAACCGCACCAAAGCGCAATTTTTTCGGAATACAATGGTGACTCAGGGAGTAAGTGTGGATTGCTGCCTGACCAATAACACATATACTCTTTGAGCCTCATCGCTGAAGATGATTTTTCGATGAGAACCCGGATCATTTTAAAGTTGTTGCTCAGCCCAATTCACGAACATACGACGATTTTGGTGGTCAAGTGGCTTAAGTTCTTGCGTTAATTCTCTTGTTAAGTTGAAATTAGCCACAACGAAATCACAGAGATGCCCAACGCTTCAGAACGACGTGTGAGAGATTGATTTTGGTCTTCCTCAATTGATGCGCTAGCGGCAGCAATATTCTCGACACTACGGACATTTCTTTGTATCATTGGCATGGGAATATATTGCAGTGTGCCTGTGGATTCAAATTTTTCCACTAGACGCTCAGTTGTTGATCTAATAGGACGATTATGACGACTATAAATTGAACGCAGCGCTCTTAAAGTTGAGGCCACTGACTCCAAATTTCGTCAGTAACTTTCAATAATTTCGACTCGTTGTAACGAATATTTTTCCATGATGAAATGGCAAACCTTTTTGAAAAGAAATGTCAAAAGAGCCTCAATTGCTGTCCCTATCGGTCTACATTTGTAGCATCCCTAAACCCAAACCGACAAACCCCGTTATATGGCGTTTCCGACGTCTTCCTCTGGATATTGCGAACTCAGCAGCAAACATAATACGAGTATAACCTATTCATCTGTGAAAATGTTAAATAGACATATCATAAATTGTTCTTGTCTTACAAAGCTCTCTTTATCAGCTACATAAAGTCTATCAAAACCAATCACTAAGCAATTAAATATAATGACATGGAAAACCTTGAAACTAAGAACCAAAACAAGGTATAAATTTGACAAAAAGGCAAAGGAAAATAAGAAACATAATAAAAATCTAAGTGGCAATTGTTCACTATATAAAAGAGAGAATACATATGTAAATAAAATAGTTATGGCCATCAACTGATTAATTGTGATTATAGTTGAGATAATCAAAGAATTATTTGGAAGAATTTTTTGACAACAAACGAATGATCTTGATAAATTGAATAAAATAAAGAATAAATAAAGCATACAACTGTGTTATACAAGTAATGGTACGAAAGCAAGTACCATTATGACACATCTCCCCTAAGGCTGCGTAGAACACTAAGATTGCCGCGGCGTGGAATATATTCTAAAAAATGTGGCAGTAGCTGAAACTTCACACCCACAAAACAAAAGAACAGGTACAATTTAATTGTTAATTGCAATTAAGCTTTCATGCAGAAACACGACTTATTATGTGCCACTTGTCGACAATTTATCTCGGACATCTTACTGCCACGAGCTGCACGAGAGACGACGTGACAAAACATAAATGCGGTACTTTTTGGTGAGCGGGGAATTTCCTTATTACGCTAAATGTATGCCAGAAGCATGAGAAACTTACAAGTGTTGTAAAATTCTTAAATTCATTAAAAATTAGGTAAAAATAAAACACATAAAAATGGAACGTAACAATCCTACAAGAAGCTATTTCCGCATGAGTAAGAACATACAAAAAGTACCATAATGAATTGTATATAAATATATACACATGTACATGCATACAATCTAATCCATCAACGGTACCGCGCACATTACCACAGCTATCAACTGATCAGCTAAAGAAGTCAAGCCTCTTAAATCGAGTGAATGAACGACGGCTGATCGACAAAAGATACCCGCATACATACATTCATACATACAGGCAGACATATGTATGTATCGACACACACTCATGCATAATATAATGAATACGCGTGTAAGCCGTCAGACAAAACCATTTAGCCATGATCTTGACCAAAAACAATGAAAGCGCAACTGCGATCGGAAGCAATCGCGTAGACAAGCAAAACAAATGTTGAAAAAATATTCAAATTTTATAATTTTATTTGTATGTACGTATGTAGCGAATAGATATATATATGTGTATCTGAATATTCTACTTAACGCTTTTAGCACTTGATTTTGTGACTAGCGTGCAAAAAAATAAAATATTGAAAACTCATTTGATATTTTTTTTCTAGTTCTTCCGCGAGGTCCACTGACGTGATTTCATGCATTTCTGGTGTATCAGCATAGTTATTAATTGAGACAAGTTCAAATTTGCATAAGCACAAGAAGAACTACCCAATTAAATTATATAATATTAATTTATATAAACAATATTGTGTATAAGTTTATACAGCTGCGGTCAAAATAATGGCATTTCATTCCCAAAATATCCATCAAAATCATTCGAGTGGACTCACGAGAATGTCGAGATCTCTTTCCACCTCACGATTTTCAAGCTTAATATCTTTAACTTTCTTAATATTTTCATCAGTTGAAGAGATCCTAGTTCCCTCAGAACGAGATGGTCCGCTCAATAGCGGCTGACAATTAATACGAGTACATCTCTCTTTAAATCGACCCTAAGATTTTCTATTGAATTCAAGTCTTGCGATGGTGGAGGCCATACCATCAAACTTACCCGATTATACTTGAACCATTTCACGCTTTTTGGTGGTAAACTTAGGATCATTACCCTGCTCTATTGTCCAAATTACCGGCATTTCCTTTCGGCAGCTTCATGTTTTGCTAAAAAAACAACGTATATATGCAACAATATCATAGTAAGCAAAGCACGTGAAAACCACAATATTGAAGCCGCTGTGCCTTATTGTTTTTGTGGTATATCTCGGTATATATTTTGCATTAAATTCAGTTCTTTTCTCAGTTCCGATGCTGGCGCAAATGACTTTGCTCTGCATAGTCAAAAATTGAGGGTAATATGGTTTAGCACCATTATATGTATGTACTTAGAAATGTAATGGTTCCATATTCCGACGAAAATATTCCTACGAGTATTACTTTCCTATTTCAGCAAGAAAACGACCATAAACATACCACACGGTCAACTACCATAAACGATGAATGGGCGAAAACATGATTTCTGCATTAAACTGGACCTCAGGAAGTCCAGATCTAAGTGCTATTGCATAACAGTATAATAAAATGTGGTGCTATTCTTTTAACCGCAACTGTACATATTAAATATGCGAAGCGACAAAGAGGGTTTTTAACCTAACACCACCTCGGCTGATAAAAAACACAAGCATAGATTATATATGCAATACAGGTGTGTAAGTGTATGTAGAGGTGTGATTCTATGCTCCAAATACAAGTATCTTGAAATACATGGCATTATAACTCAAAATTACTAGGTTTGTTTGTAATTTCATTCTTGTAATATATATATATATATATATCTTCATATATTACAGCATATTTTTGGGCTCTAGCTATGAAAATTGTAAAGGGTGATTTTTTAAGAGCTTGATAACTTTTTTATAAAAAAAAACGCATAAAATTTGCAAAATCTCATCGGTTCTTTATTTGAAACGTTAGATTGGTTCATGACATTTACTTTTTGAAGATAATTTCATTTAAATGTTGACCGCGGCTGCGTCTTAGGTGGTCCATTCGGAAAGTCCAATTTTGGGCAACTTTTTCGAGCATTTCGGCCGGAATAGCCCGAATTTCTTCGGAAATGTTGTCTTCCAAAGCTGGAATAGTTGCTGGCTTATTTCTGTAGACTTTAGACTTGACGTAGCCCCACAAAAAATAGTCTAAAGGCGTTAAATCGCATGATCTTGGTGGCCAACTTACGGGTCCATTTCTTGAGATGAATTGTTGTCCGATGTTTTCCCTCAAAATGGACATAGTATCTCGTGATTTGTGGCATTTAGCGCCATCTTGTTGAAAACCACATGTCAACCAAGTTCAGTTCTTCCATTTTTGGCAACAAAAAGTTTGTTAGCATCGAACGATAGCGATCGCCATTCACCGTAACGTTGCGTCCAACAGCATCTTTGAAAAAATACGGTCCAATGATTCCACCAGCGTACAAACCACCAAACAGTGCATTTTTCGGGATGCATGGGCAGTTCTTGAACGGCTTCTGGTTGCTCTTCACCCCAAATGCGGCAATTTTGCTTATTTACGTAGCCATTCAACCAGAAATGAGCCTCATCGCTGAACAAAACACGCGCGCGAAACACATTTCGAACCGAACACTGATTTTGGTAATAAAATTCAATGATTTGCAAGCGTTGCTCGTTAGTAAGTCTATTCATGATGAAATGTCAAAGCATACTGAGCATCTTTCTCTTTGACACCATGTCTGAAATCCCACGTGATCTGTCAAATACTAATGCATGAAAATCCTAACCTCAAAAAAATCACCCGTTATGTAAAAGTTCTAACACAGGGTGATATTGTAAGCACTTTGTCACATAACGTGTAGGAGGCTCGATAGAAAAATTAACATATTGCAACATTATTTTTGTAATTATTTAATATAATCTAATACCTGAATGTGTGATTGCATAACAATTGCTGTCAGCATACATTGAAGAAATGTCAAAGCGAAAATAGAAAGGTAAGGAATCTACTCCTCAGATGCTATGCTTTAGAAAAGATACCAAAAGCGCCGACAAAAGGCGTAATCACTCTTCTCCTAAAGAAAAGTAATCTTTGCGAATGTCAAATCTGGAGAAAAATACCACATCCTGCCTCTGCCATCCCCTTCAAAGTAGTCCCCTTGGGCAGCTTTACAGCGACATGCTTCGTAACATTTCTGGAACGCATCGACTGAAGTGTCCGCGAGTACTCTCATCACGGCCGCCTGGATGTCCGTAATCGACTCAAAATGGATCCTTCGACCACCGATTTTGTTTTAGGAAACAAAAAAGTCACAGGGCGAAATGTCGGGCGAGTAAGGCGGCTGTTGCAACACGGCGATCCCTTTAGAGGCCAAATACTGGAACACGCTGAGGGCGGTGTGGCACGGCGCGTTGTCGTGATGAAGGATCCAGTTACGAGCGATGTCTGGGCCACCCTGTTGACTCGTTTTCGCAATCTTTCGAGTACTTGGCAATAGTAGACTTGATTCACAGTTTACCCCGGTGGAACGAATTCTTTGTGGACGATTCCACGGCTATCAAAAAAGGCAATAATCATCGTTATCACCTTCGACTTGCTCGTGTGAGCTTTCTTCGGGCGGGGGGCGCGCGAAGACAACCATTGTAAGCTTTAGCGTTTGGTTTCCGGGTCTAAGAGCACTATCACCATACACTCTTACAATTTAGCATACGTTTCCGAAGCTGTTTCGCCCAATCTGGCGCAAAATTTTATCGCGACGCGTTGCTCTTAATTGCGTTTTTCCATTTTCGTGACGAGCATTACAAACACACGTCCACTCAACTTGACGTAGCAGGCGAACTAAACAAGCTAGATCGATGGTACATATATCAATGGAGAGGGGAGGGATGTTGGAAAAAGAAAAAGAGAATTTCAAGATCGCAGGCATACCACAAGAGCGGCAATAAAATCAGTCTCATTACTTAATTGTCAAACCTCGTAGTACTATTGTAATTCCAAATAATTTAAACCGTAAGAGTAAGAAAAACTCGGTTACACCCAACTTTCTTCAATCCTTACTTGTTCAGTATGAAAATATAAAGAGTTAAAGAAACATAAAAGTATTGAATGAATTATTCAGTCGCAAACTGAGTAAATGGATGTACAATAAAAAAGAAAAAAAGTACGAAATATCTTGACCATAAGTAAAAAACTCAAATATTATTTCTAACTTTCCGATGACACCATTGCTCACTCGTCCATATATTTTAAATACATACATATGTGCGTGAGACCAACCTTTGCAGGTGTCGCTTCAGACACCCCAAAAGCAGTCGTCCTCAACATAAATTCCACACAAAATTTTGCATAAAGATTTCGCGCATTTAAAATTTGCAGATATTCTTATTTTATAACATTGGTGCACAAAACATATTATTTCTTACTTATAAACGCAACTTCTTTCTATCCATACACTTCATCTTCTATTCAAAAACGATGTCAGTGCTTGGTTTCGAAGCTGTTGCTTATATTGTTTGGAAAATTTTCAACACGAAACGATAACAAATGATTAGGTCACATTGAAGAAACACTTCCGACTAAAAATAAATAAGAAGCTGCGCAGATTTGCATATCGAGGATGTTATGCAACTGAGTCGCCAAGCAACTGAGTGACTTAATTGCCTTGAAAACGAGTAAGCTATACGTACTCTGGTGGCATTTTTCGCGACTATTATGACTATTATATATTTTTTCAATTCTTTAGTTGTTATTGTTTTTTGTTAAAGATTATTAATTTTGAAAGTGAGCTGAACCGGATGATGGTTTTAGTACAATAAAAAGCATCGATATTTCAAAAAATGTTTCTTTGATTATTTTTTATTTCTTAAACTGAAAGCGTAGATACTTACGTTCGTACACATGTATGTTTGCAAGAATATGTGCCGATACAAAGATTTGTCAAAGCGTTACCAGACATGCGGACGCGTGGCTTATTTGTGCTCAAAGCGAATATAAGTAAATTAGAGAATTAATTAATGTTGTGTTGTGTTCCCTGACTTCTATAAATACATGAGTTATGAGGCTTCTCGCAAATAAAGTTTTTTGAATGGTTTTTGGTCTTTCCAAACAGCCGGTTTCTGTGGTTCATTTGACTTCTGCTTACGCTTTCAAAATCGCCGAACCGTTTCCGATGAGCGCTATTTTGTATTGCTTTGAACTACATCATAGCATTTACTTTTAGTATTCATTTAGGCGTCTAATGTCATTCTAATTTTGATGGAGCGAAAAAAAACTAAAGTTGCAGCTAAAAGAACACCTTTTACTCGTACATTCGCAAATGTATCTGAATTGAGAAATGTGCACACATTATAAATAGTTAATGTCCTTATGTATGATTTAACTCAAACGAAGAGGAAAACTTAACATATTGGGTATATCAACACCAGGTCAACCATAGAATGGGAAATCAGAATATTAGGAATATGAAGACCAAATTCATTCATATTCAGTGCAAAGCCTACTATGTTATCACACATTTTCACAACAACGCAAACGGCTTAAAGTCGGAAGCTACTACAAAGATATATATGGGCTGGGGTGACGTCTGATATGATTACATTAACTTCTAACATTACTAAAGTATATTCGAGAATATGTTTCCTTGCAACTTGTGAAGAAAACTGAAACAATGACCGACTTAGTCGTCATAAAGTCTGATTGAA
Source organism: Bactrocera dorsalis (assembly GCF_023373825.1). Taxonomy (NCBI): domain Eukaryota; kingdom Metazoa; phylum Arthropoda; class Insecta; order Diptera; family Tephritidae; genus Bactrocera; species Bactrocera dorsalis. The sequence continues at coordinate 24,115,663 of NC_064304.1, read as the reverse complement.
TAACGAATATCATTGCAAATAGTATAAAATTTTGCAACTGTCATAACGATTTCAAATATTTTTTGCAAAGCTGTGTAAATTCACACTTAATTTAGTGTTTCTGACACCACGATATATGGTGTAAATTGAACCGGATATTTGAAAATCGTTATATTAAGTGCTACAGAGCCGAGCCGATTTTATCCATTTTAAGCAAAAGAAAATATTGTTATTAGAAAGGAAAGCTCTGATCATTTCTTTAATATATCTCACATATTGGTCAATACCCCGATCAAATTCAACCGAAAGTTCGAAAATCTGTATATTAGATATATGAGAGCTAGGTGATGGATTCACCTGATTGTACTCATTTTTCACAGGGTATATCAAGAGAACTTTTTTCTCTAAGACATATTGTTTTAGGAAATCTTCGATTTGTTCGATAAAAAGTAAGCCAAAGATATTCGAATGGTACTTTAAAGTGTTGTATATGGAAAGTAGACGTTGTTGTAGTATAATTTCGCCTGTTTTCACATAAGGATACAAACAATTTGCTAAGTACCTAAAAAATGACCAATTTGAATAAGGATTCCTGTAAAGAAACATGTTGAAAAAACATAATAATAATTACAGTTATACTGCTGCATAAAAACTATAAGTACTTAAAATATCTTTTTTCATAGTAAAAATTAACTTATCTTGTATATAAAAATCTATAATTGTTTTATTTAAAAAATCGAAACAAATATAATATTCATTAGCGTTTAGTATACCCTTGTCTTTCTGAAGTATGTAAAGGTCATTCGGCGATTTTTACAATAAGTGAAATTATTCAACTAAAAAGCTCCATTAAATTATTCAAAGATGGAAACACGTTCAGGACGGCCATCAAAATCAACTGATGCTCAACATATCAATAAAATAAAGGGATGAGTGCTTGAAAACCTACGATTAACAGTCAGAGATATTACTAGTATCGTTATGCCTAGGAAAAGTTAAAGCACTTTTGATACCAAAATCACTAATTTTTTTCGAAAAACAGTGTCGCGTTTACGTCTGTGAAAACGCTTGCTGATAACCAGGTTGTCATGAAGCATATTATTACTGGCGTAGAGTTTTAGACCGATGCTGACGACCCGGAAACAGACGATCAATCGGTTGAATATCGTGGCAAACGTGTGCCCAAGCCGAAAAACCACGTAAAAGCACGTTAACAGTTTTCTTCGAGTATCGAAGTGTGGTGCACTCTGAATTCCTTCCAACCGGACAAACAATATTTTGTAATAAGTCTTTGATATAGGTATGTATATATAATTTTAAAATACGTTTATCGTAAAAAAAAATCACTAAACGCTGACGAAGGCTATATAACTAAAACTTGACTTTTATCTAATAAAAGGACTATTAAGCCTCCGCTGCACGGCTTTTGGATTAAATAAGAAAATTGTTTCAGTGCAAAAATATGATTTGAGGATTTCATGATTGGAAGCCGGTGTCGTTCTCATTCCCTACGGTTTAGTAGGTCTGTAAGATTTAAACCAATAAATGTCATTTCTGTCAGAAAATTTGGTCACGCCGTAAACACCAGTTATACGAAACAAAATGGAATTAAATCAATAGAACCTTCGGTCGGTAATTTTCACCATTATAGTCGTGCATTGCTAAGAGAGAATCTTTCATATATGTATAACAGCTGGAACCAGAAACCTATGAAAATGTTGCACAAGTGTGCCAGTTCACTTTTTCGCGAATACAAGCTTTCAAGCCACTGTCAACCAAACTATCAGTGGTAAAACTAAAAATTAGCCGAAAGCGAGAAAAATCTTGTCAAAGTCTCAAAAACCAAGGGGATGCTCATTCTTTTCTTTGATAGCTTCCACAGAGTTAAATGGTCAATATGGAATACTGCAAAGAGTCTACGATTACATACATGGATTGAAACATCCGCGTGTCCACTTAAGCAATTAAAAATCAGCAAATGCTGATTGCACTGAAGGTCATCCCGGCCGAGGCTTACCATAACTCAATGAAAAATTGGATTAAGGATTACATGGGTTCCGTCAAGTAAACAACAGCATTTTATAACAATTTTTTAATTGTATTGTTATGAACATACTCAGTACACTATTAACAAAGAAATTCTGAAATTTTTGAACAAAATATTTTAAACATGGCCATTAAAACTTGGAGAAAAGACAAAAAAAATGGATATTGGGTTTATGGCAGATATTTTTACAAAAAAATAAAATTTCAGTAAAAATGTCGCGATATTTTTTTTTTCAAAATGTTGCAATCAAGATAAAACCTTCATCCAAGTCTTTAGTAGCTCAAAGAGATGTGTAAAATTTCATGAAAATCGGTTGAGCAGTTCTCAAGAAATGTTTCCACCCGACTTCAAAAACACAGTTTCGAGAAAAATACATTCAAAGGCTTGAGTGACAATAAAAGTAGCCTCGAGCGTACAAGTTCTCAAGGCTGTATCTTCAAAGCTAATACTCGGATCAATCGTAAAATTTAGAAAAATATTCTAGAGGTGTTGTAGAAGTTATAAGTTAATAAAAAAAAACCATTTTTTGGAAATCCGTAAATCCATGTATATATAGTATATGCTTGAAAAAAGACAGGATCTTACGCACCGAAGTAGATAGCCCAGCGATCTCCCGTAATCATATATTAGTATATTGTAATTCTTTAAAAACAACTTGCTTACTTGCTTGAATGAAAAATAAAATCGTGTCCGTAATAAATTTTCGATAATAAAATTTTCGTTTATTTCTGTTCAGAACAAAATTGGTAAATTACAAATAGGCATACAAATATTCAGCAATGTTTAAAATATATGTATTTATACATATTTATTAATTATCATACAAAAAAAACTAAACTTAACTAAACTAGATAGTTCGCATATAAGGTATATAAGTAAATGGGCTCGCCGCTTTCTAGACACCACACACTCACACACAAACCTGAACATATAATGTGATGGAATTGCTTGAAACTGCAGTAAGGAAAGAAAAATTTGGTTATAGCTTCATAATAGTACTAATTTATTTATTATTTTTGTTTTTGGTTACGGAAACTCCATACTTTACGTACAACTCCACTATTACATATTACTTTAATATATATATATTTACACATAAGCTCATTCACGCACAGACGCACACAATCACAGAAGAAGCGACAAGCCCATTTTTACTGCTGTCTTCATAGTTCTTTCTTTTGGTTTTACGTTTTCAATTTTTTCAACATTTTCTTGACTAATACAGAACTTTTCAATATTGCTAGTTAAGTATGTAAGACAGTTTGTAATTACTAACTACTAAAGAAACCCCCAATAAAAAAGCTCTCACAATATGCTTTAAAAATAAAATATGTTTTAAAAATATTTCTACTTAACGCTATTGAAATGTGTGTTTTTTATACTGTAGGATATGGTGCATATATATTTTGTAATGACAAAACAATTATTATTGCGCTTTGACAACAATGGATTTTTTTTTTTTAATTTTTTATAAGACAAAACTTATTGGGAAATCGAAAGTTTTAGCAAAATTTATAAGATCAATTGTTTTCACTGCAGATTAGAGTCGTGATTCATTATACTTAGAACACAGTTAATTAGAAATTTAAATTTTTTACTGATTTTCGAAAATAACTGGCGCGAATAAAATTGGTTTTTTTTCGAGCGAATTTCACTTCCAAATTTACGAAATAAAAATTCAAAAAATTGTTTAAAAATTTCAAACTTTAAACTGCACTTGATCATCCGTTTAAGATCGCCTTGATCATCATCAATGTGTGTAAGTATGTATGCATATCCCTACCCGTCCTCAAATAGCCCCTACACCCTTGTACTTCACTTTCAACTACCACCTACCCACTTTTCACCACACTTATTCGCTCTTCATCAACTTTATGTGATTATTATTCACATCGATCAAATGCTTCATCTGATCGCCATGTGCCAGCAGTGAGTTCGTCGTCGGCTTGCAGCCCATACCGCCGGCAGCGGCGAGTAATGCGCGCCCAGTGATCGAACCGTTCGCAAGACCCTTGGCATAGCCATTTGCATGACCATTTGCGTGACCGTTTGCGTGCCCATTCGCTGCGGCTGCTGCTGCTGCCGCCTTTCGTGTGTTGTATGTCTTGCGGTAGAATTTTCCGAACAAATACAAGAAGATGATCGTGTTGGCGAGAAATATGAATGTCAATGCGCGTGGCATATTGCAGCCCTTGGCAGCAACTATGATCATGTAGCCCAAAATGAGCACGAATTGAATGAGCTGAATGGTGGTCATGTACTTCTTCCACCAGAGGTATTTCTGATATTGTGGACCCATGGCAGCAACCATATAATAGAAGTACATAATGATGTGTACACCGGAGTTGAGTATGCCAATGATGACACCTTGCTCACCTACAACAAAACAAGTGAAATTGTGTCAGTTAAATAATTGGCACTCATTGTGGAAACACCAGTTCACTTACCAGGCGCGTACTTAAGGTAACCCCAAGAGAAGAGTGCGGTGATGGTGTGATGATAAACATGCAGGAATGAAACTTGATTTTGCTTCTTACGCAGCACAAAGAAGGTTGTGTCCAGCAAATCGATGATCTTCGAGAAGAAATAGTACCAAGCGCCGGAGTAAAGCATCAAATTCTGTTCACGATTGCGTACGATCTCACATTTCTTCGATAGGATCGAGGCGATGACGTTACTTTCTCTGATTGACTGCAAGAATAAAGGAAAATGTGAAGTATTATATCAAGAAAGGAAAAAATAAATAATTTAACTTGTTATTTCATGATTGTTTCCTTAAAATACAACACCAACAATACCAAACAGTTGCGATAGTTAAAGTCCCTAAATCTTAAACCCATACTCAACTTGTTTTCTTAACACGAATTCTCAGCTTATAAAGCAGCGCCAAATATATTTTTATTTAGTTGTAAAACGGTTAATACTTCAAATTTTTCTTAGAAACTAACGGTTTGATGAAAAATTGTAATAATTATTTTTCAATAAATGTTGCCATGTTTTTTTTTTTACTTTTATCAAGAGAGAAAGCAAATGAAGATAAAGCAAAAAATGAATGACGCTATTGTTCCGGTTTAGTAGTAAAATTGTTGAACTTTTTGGAAAAATTAATTTTACTTAGCTGGTTATAACACTATTACTAGACATCAATATAAAAATTCTTAGATTATAAAATTTTTTGTTTATTCTTGTTTTTAAATTTTTTGTTATATATATATAATATACTTATTTGCTTACCATGCGGCACATCCACATAGAGTAGCACACCTGGAATGCATTGTAGATGACCATGACTTTCTTAAGATCATATGGCTTACGATCACGCATGTATGCGGGTCCGATTTTGAGCACAAAGAGCAAATAGAGTCCAACAATTGAAACTACCGGTCCAGGTGAGCTCATAAGAAACCAGCTATCCACCGTTTCATCTGCAGAGAAGCATTCAAAATTATGATTATTTTTTAAATAAAAAATTAAATAAATTGTAGAGGAATATAAATATTAAAAAATAATAATTTTTTTTTCTTTCTAGTATTTCTAGATGTGGAAATAAAATTTTAATTATTCTTTATTATGAAAAAAATATAAATATTAAAAAAAAAATTGTTCGCAATAAAAAAAATACAGTTTCGTTTAATTTTATTTAAAAAAAAATTTGAGAATTAAAAAATAAAAAAAAAACAAAGGCGGAGTTAACAAAAATAGTCAAAAACTGTTGGTATCACATTTAATTTTATTTTTTATTTTCTTAAATTTTAATTTTATTTATTTTATATAATTTAAAAAGCATTATGTTTATTGTATGTTATTTTAATTTATTTTATTTTATTTTTGCTTTTCTTTGTTTTTATTTTTAATATAACAAAAGTAAATTAAATAAAGATTTTTTTTATTAAAAAATTAAAAAAAAAAATAATAAATTAGATTTCGTTACATTTTTGTCAGTAATTTAGGAGCTTTTTAACAAAACAATAATATAATTAAAAACATTTGAGTAAGATATTTTCTCGTAACCCACATTATTTTTAACTATTCTATATTATTTAATTATTTATATATTTATTTTTTTAATTTTCTTACTATATTTAAATTTTATTTTTTTAAATATTTATTTTTTTTTGTTTATTTTTTTTTTTATTTGAATTGATTTTATTATAGGTACCTAATAAACCAAAATATATACATTAATTAAATTATTTTTTAATAAAACAAAAAAAGAGTTGATTTTATAAGTAATTAATACATAAATCTCATTAATTTATTTTCTTTCAAATTATTCGTATTTTATTTTGTTATATTTAATTTAGTTTATTTTCTTGTATCATCTCTTTAATTTATTTTGTTTCAAATCATTCGTTTTTTATTTAATTTAATTTATTTTAATTTTAATTATATAATATATTACAGTATGATTTATTTGATTTTAAATTAATTTTTTTAATTTATTTTATTATAATTAAATTGGATTATTTATTTTGTTTACTTTCTTACTTAATTTATTTTTTTTTATTTAATATACATATATACATTTTATTTTATTTTTTCATTTAGTCTATTATTTTATTTTACTTTTACTATCTTTTAATAATCTTATTGTCACTATATTTAATATACATTTTTATTTAGTATAATTTAATGAAGACATTCGAAGTTTTTATTTTATAAAAATAACTAGTTTTTATTTATTAATATATCCGAATAAAAAAATTTGTACTTGAAATGGATTTGAATTAGAATAAGTGTATTATTTTTATTTTACTAATAAAAATATTTGTTTTAATTTTTTTAGTTTTTTTTATAATTTTAATTTTTATTTTTTCAATCAATTTTTTTTTAATTATTTAATATTGTATCAAATTTTGCTTGAATGAAAATTAAAATCAAATTTCCTTAAACGCAGCATTGTATTTTTATATCATGTTCATTGTTGACACCAAAAGTATTTTAAAGGCTAAAGTATTATTTTTTTCCAATTTTCAATGAATTTAGTTTTTACATTCAATTTGGCTTAAAAAATATAAATACTAAACTAAAAATTCTGATTCATTGTGAAAGAAATTAATTCTAAGAGAATTTCCTTATTTTTGAGGATTATATTTTAGAAATTCTGCTTAAACTATTTTTTTTTTTTTGTTATGTAGCATATTTTCCAAAAACTACGCAAAAACGAATTTTCACTTTCACCACGCTTTAATAATTATCAATTCACCATATGCACTTCGACTTAACGCTTTTCAATGCAAAATTACTCACCAACACCCTTCGAGAGGCCGGATATGCGTTCATTGAAAATTTTCATATAGGTCGCCATTTTCGTGACTGTATGTATGTGTCTCGTTCTATAAATAAAAAAAATTAAACACCTGTTAAACATATGAATTAAGCAGACAACACTTTTATGAATTAAACAACACGACACAGAATATAAATTTTCCTTTTTTATTATTTTATTGAAATTGAAATGAATGAATCGAAACGCGCATGAAATTCTAATGCAATTGCAGCTATTTTATATGAATATGTAGCACAGCTAAATTTTTTAAAATTATTTATTACACTTTTTTGCAATATGTAGCAATATTTCGAACTTTCAGCGCTGCGTCCGTGCTGTGAGTACTGCACCGCACGAAAGCATTCACAATTCTAACAGCGACTGCTAGAATTAGTCCGTGCTAAGCGTTTTCTAGCTCACAAACTGACAGACATGAACAATGACTGTGTATGTATGTGTCGGTTTATATAAGTACATACGATGTATACTAGTAAATTTATACGTCAAAATAGTCAAATCCATAGTTAAAATAATAATAAGCATTCGAAAATCTGTGCTTTGAATATTGAATTAGATTTGAGAAACGAGCGAGCGTTTGTAGATATGCTCGGCAACGAGTTTGCTACAGCAGATTCTTACAGACAAGTATTTATGCAGATTCGAAAAGAAGCAAAAAAAAAAATTATATTATATAATACACATTTGCCAGCACATGTGAGCATTGTTGAACGGTCCACCCTGGTTAATTATGTAAAATTTGCGCTCAGTTTATATTTAACAATTTTATGATAATTTCAAAGAATATCGTGCAGCACTCGATTAGGTGGTCTCTTGTAGGTTTAAGATAACATAATACTGCAGATAAATATCTGAAAGTCGTAAAATTTTCGACTTCGTTACAAATTCAAAAATATCTTTATAGCCGGCATAGGCTTATGGCAAACTTTTCTTGATTATGAAACTAGAGAACAGTTTTCCAAAATTTGGAATATCAGACGACGGTTTACGGTTGGTCAGAACAGTTTAGCTCTTCAACCAAGCAACTCAACTGCAACAGTGGCATATTTCTCTTATATAACCCACTATGCGTTGCTAGGTTGTGCCAAAATCGTTTTAAATTAGATAAAAACTATATGTGAGGACTCTAATTCTATATGTGGAAACTTACTTTAAAAGAATACAAATTTTTTGGAATACGTGTATAAGCTCTAGGCAGATACATTAATTAATAGCAAGAATATTAGCTGAAAAGTTAAAAAATGGTTTTATAATATTTGGATCCAAAACAAAGGACCACAAAAAATCTATCGGTCACAAATATTTACAAAATTATGAATTAAGAATTTGCGAGAGTAGTGCAGGAGTCCTAAATAATCTATTGAGTGTCTTATATCGAGTGAGTTTAGGGCGATTTGGGTCTAGAAAAACCTGCATATCTGATCTTAATCTCATACAAATGGAGTATCTATACTGCAAGTTGAATCCAGTGGGAAACTTACAGAACTAATATTAACCTCGTATAGTCGAGTACAATATAAGTTCGGTCCAAAAAGTCTTTCCAATTTAGTCAAGCATAAAATGGAAAAGGGAAACTGATTGACAGAAAGATAGCAAAAGATAAATTTGTTCTACAAATTAATATGTAGGAAAGTAGTTCCAGTTTGTATTAAAGATGATTCTCATCATCGTTCCACCAATATTAGTAAATTGCCTTCAATTTGCTTACATCATATATTTAACAATATAAAATGACAAATGAGTTCATTAGGTCATCGCTCACGTAACTCAAAAATAAATTTGAGTTAAGCTTTCTCCTTATTTATTATATTTACTATTAATTAGACATTTATGAGTCAATTAGAAATAGAAAAGTAGTGCTTTTACTAACTTACTGCTGGAAATATTTTATATAAGTTTCTAAGCTTGAGTTTTTGGCAATAAAATTTCATGTAACGCAAAATAATAAACAATATATTTAAATGTGATGCTTGTTTTCAACTAATAAATTATGTAATTTAGATATATAACAACATCACTCTGTGCGTCAAACCTAAAAATCGTGTCAAAAAGCTAGCAAGGACTTGGCTATTTGATGATCAAGCTGTTGTGGAACTATTAAAGAAGTTTTTTTATGACGAAGGCTCGAACTTTTAACTTAAAAAATTAAATTTATTTTTTAAAAACCTCATATCCTTTCATTAAATATTTTCATAAAAAGAAAAAAAACAAAAACACTGCACGAGAAGTTCCCACGGCGACACCGCATTTGGCGAGAAGACCATAAAAGAACATTAACCGCCAAAGTAATGCAGCTTTGTAAATAAGCATCACTTGTACAATTAATAAACACTTGCGCCAACATTAATAACAAACAACAACAACAGCAATAATTACCAACGTTTATTACACCCGATACGGGAGCTCAATGACAAATTTTGGTTAATGCCACCGCAAAATTGCAAAAAAATTGCACACATACACATGCAAAAGCTTGCAATGTTCTAGCATGCTTGGAAGTTTTGCTGCCATACAATAATTTCGATGCCAACTGCCATTTCTGTAATAGCTTAGAACTTGGCATTCAACAAGCTGAACACGTTCATTGGATGGCACTCAACAACAGCTGTTGGTTGTTTGGTCGTTTGACTCGAGCGCGGCCTTGTGCGGCAAATTATTGGTGAATTTAGCAAAGAACCTCACCTCGTGCAATGCCACACCAATACCACTCAGCACGTGTGCGCACACACACACACATGCATGCATGCAGCTATGCAACTGCTACCGCAGAGTGCTGAAAATTGCATAGCAATATGCGCTTGCGGCTAAAATATGCAACAACAACAACAAATTGTCTACAAGTGGCAATAAGTTAAACTGAAAAATTATTAAATGAAATAAAATTGGAAAAAAATAACAACAACAAATTGACACTTGGGCAAAAATTCACAAGATCGAAGTCAAGGCACACGACTTTTTTCGCATTGAAGTTTTTAATCACTTTATGGTGTTGTTGTTATTGGAGAACATAAAACAAATGGTAATAGAATTCACCGGCGTAGTTGCATCAAATGGTGTGCCGGTGTGCAGTAGCAGGTTGATATGGCATCAGCCCAGTAGGACTGGTTAGAGGAAACAAAGGATTTGATAGCACATGCACTGTGGGAGTGGTAAAGTGAAATAAATGATCATATTTAGTTAGAAGGTTGCCACCTGTTTCAAGTTTAAAAGGAAAAAAAATTCTCAACTAAGTACTCGTGAGGTTTAAGAAAGCTTACACCTAAAAATATTTTAAGTAATGTTGCCACCTGTTTACAAAAATTAGTGCCATTAAATACGATAAAGTAATTTTTAATTTCCGTATATAAAACGAAAAGAAAAATTAGTCTTTAAAATATAACATTAGCAGACTGGAATGTTGCCACTTTTTTTCAAATTTGGATCTGCCACTTATCAAACCATTTTATTCACTTAAACAATCAATTATAAAATAATTATGAAATAATGTTTAAACATGTTTGAGAAACATTTATGTTGTTATGCGACTTTTGGAGAATGATTGCCACATGTCTGAAATTTTTAAATAAATTAAAAAAAAAAGTTTTAATTAAAAGTAAGCTGAGTCTGAGATTTTTAAAGAAGTTAAATTAAATTTTTTAATTCACGGTAAATCGCTAATATACATATGTGGAACAAACTTTGGTACGTGCTGCCACCTGTCTTCAATTTTTTTATAATTAAATTGATTAAGCAGATGAATATTACATTTTGGTTTAATAAATGTGAGCACATTTCTCTTAATTTGAGATATTTTACTAAGGGTTGCCACATGTTTGAAAAAAATACTTCATACAAATTGATTAATAAAAAGTATAAGATATTAAAAAATTGGCAAAAATAAATAATAACATTATTTATGTGCTTAAAAATAATTTCATTATAAATATAAATAATTTCATATAAAATCATGGTACTCGAGTGGAATAGAAGAAAATATGTTTTACTTGTTTTAGAAATTTGATTGCGATATATTATATGTATAATACTATACTTTATATGAATACTTTATGGCAAGCCCTGAGGAATTTTTGTCGCTCGCGTGTCACATTAGGCACAAAACTTGTTTTTTATTATAAGTATTTAACGGTACATTGGTTCTTACCCCTTTTGTTATAAGTAAATTAGCCCTATTATCTCATTAATCAATTAGCTCGTTCAGCCACAAGTTTATACATGTATAACCACTTCTAACCTGCTTGAGACCCTTCGTTTGATATTCTATATATTTATAACTTTTTGGCGGTGAATAAAAGGCCATGAACTTCGCTTAAAATCTAAAAACTATGTCTCATAAATATTTATGGAATGCAAAAACCAGCCTCTTCCAGCGGTTAGAAGTAAACTTGTTCGTCTCTCGAGGCAAATGTAAAAGAAGCTGCCTATCGCTGATCGTAATAAATTGATAGCCCTCGTAACTAAATTTCCTTTTCAACTAGCTTCTTTTAGTATGAGAACAGAAAGCTAAAGGCACTAATTAGAACTTAAAAGTTGCGGCTTTTATTACGGAACTTCAACCACCCTAGTAGTTCAAATATATTCATAACTACATATGTAAATAAAAACACACACTTATATGTAAATCCATGCATAAAGGCAATGCGAATTGGACGGCTGCCAACGGCGTACGCACTTCTTGCGCTTAAGGTCAGCGGGCGGCTCAAACACGTTTCACCGTCACCACTTTGTGAACTTACTCACTCGAGCAACGGTCGTTAGGCTTAGAATAAGTTAGACAGCGCTTTAGCTAAGAATACAGTTTGCCATACATATATTTAGCGGTGTGTGCTTAGAGAGTGAATGTTTGTGCCTAAATAACAGTGTGTACCAATAAGTGCTTAAGCAATTGGTGCGGTGGTTAGCTGCTAAGCGGTGCCTTAAAGTATTGCCAAATCGGCCGTTGTTTATTTTTTACATTTATTTATCTATTTTTCTATTTTTATTTTCATTATCGACTTACATGTATATTATTTGTTACCATAATATACAAATACCTAAAGATTTTCGTTTATGGCTAAGGAAGTTCGAGTTCATTGTTCGTTTCGGTTTCATTGAGACAGCCGGCCGTTTACGGATCACTAAACAAATGACGTCATTTTACTTCGGAAATCGGAAGTGTTGAGGAACTGCTTCGTTAGCATAATATACAGTTTATGTTAATTGCTTACAGGTTTTAGCTATTATTAAGAAATTTGAAAGGAAAATATTTAACTTTTGTAATAGTTGGTAGTTTTGTTCCAAAAACAGGACAGAACAGAAATTAAAAATTTATGTAAACAAAAAAATTATTATTTAAATGAAAAATAAATAGATAAACAGCAATGAATAATTATCAAAATATTTCCATGTTGTTTGAGTCACTATTAAGTTTGAGAACTCAAACGATCAGCTTGGAACAAGTAAGAGTGTTAATAAGAAGCCTACAGCAGTCGCTGTATCAAGTGCTCATGTTCAGATAGTCATGAAAAAAATGTTTATGTACAAAAGCAGCTTATTTATTCTACAATAGTTATCCAAAAGTTAAATTTTTACAAATAATTTGTTAGAATGTGTAAGTTTTTTTGTAAACTAATACAAGTTGCTGTACAAAAGTTCTATATTTTTTTAATACCTAATATTGTCTATGTACGAGTATGTGTCAGCTTCAGTAAAGCGTGGACGGGTCCTCAGCCGCACTTTTCTTGGAATTAAAAAAGAAAAGCAAAATTGCCCGCAAATGTCGAGAATTCGGCTCAAATAGTGACAATGTCCAAGATCGGTATAAAATGATTTAATCGACCAGTGCTTGACCCTAGAGACATCTATAGGAAAATCGGTTAAAAATTATATTTAACTTTATATTCGACAAAGCTATAGAAAGATTTGAGTGAAAGTTTCCACATGTTTTATTAATTTTTTTATCTTTTGTTTTTAATTGAGCCAACACTCATTTTTTAGGCGACTTGCCACAAGTCAGAAATAAGCTGCAGAGTTTCAAAACGTTTTCATTTGTGGTCTTATTCCATAAATAGTCAGCACTTTTTACTATGCGTGACCCATAAGCCTAGCAGATTAACCTAACCGATCACTTTTTTAATGATTTAGAACAAACTAGGTTTTGAAAACTCAATATCTTTCCTAAATTCGGTACGAAATGCTGCAAATCTTGTTAGAAGTTTATAATAATCAAACTCATTGCAGAATTCGAGTAATTTTGGTCCAACTTTTCCGACAAATCACGCTTCAAGGTTGGTGAAATTTTATGTTGTGCAAAATTTTTTCGCTTAGATGATAAAAATAAACGTTAGAGTGACTAAAATGAAAATTAAAAAAATTTAATAAAAAAACACACACCCACTACTGTTATATGTTTATCAGTTTTACTGCTTAAATTGAGTACTAAAGTCCAATATTTACAGTCATAAACTACTTTAGCATACTAATAAATTGCTGAAACACCCACAAAAATAAAACATAAAATTGAAGAATATTAAATTAACTTATTTTTAAATCTTGTGTCGAACTGTGATTTCCATATGAGTCACCGAACCGAGCTCATGTGCATACATTTTGTATGAGAAATATTTAAAATTTTGACAATTTATATGCTCAGCCAATAGGAAATTAGCATACGCACTTAACAAAAGACTTAAGCAGCGAACTCGCACCCGAAGGATAACATCGGCATATAACATTAAATGTTAAATCTTCTTATTACTATCACTTATCGTTAGAACGCTAAACAAATAGTTGCAGTAAATAACGATATATTAAAAATAAACTGTAAAAAAACATTATTTCAATTTTCTACAAGCAAATAAAAAGTATTCTTAAGTGCCGCAAATAGTGTTCTCAAGCAAATAAAATTAATTGCCTTTTAATTTGCGCAAATATTGTCAATTGAACGGTTGTAGTTCAACGCTCAATAAAACATGCGAGAGCGCACAAATAGTAATAAATAAATATTTACATGTAAATGGCTTGTGTCTGTGTGAGTGTGTGCGCAAGTGCATTAGCATGCGAAAAGTGCGTCAGCGGCAAAGTAATGATTGATATCATTAGAAATTTGCATGCATTGTGCGCTCATAGACTTTCTCAGCGGCAGGAAAGCAAATGTGAGCAAAAGGACTCTTCTATGTGCTTAACATACAAACTATTTCTGGAAAATAATCAGGAAATCATGGCTTTTGCATATACGCAATAAATAGAGACGCGCTGTCAACGCATAGGTTTACAAGGAATTTCATTTAAGGATCAACAACTTTTATTTGCATATCACCCACAACAACAGCGTGTTATGTGACGCAGTCAGTGCGTGTGTTCAGCGCGTGTGTTCAGCATTTACAATGTAAAGCAGAAATATTTCTCTGCGCGCTTTCATATGCGAGTATCAGCGTGTATAGGCTTTTTGCATTATTACAACAAATATAAGCCTTGTAGTTATGAGTTTTATTTATTTTTAAAAGCGCCCTCGTGCACATGCCGCGCTTAGAATAACTAATCAGGAATTTTTGCGTAGCCACATTCTTCCATATACCTAAAAATAGAAATGTAAATAAATGTGTGTGTGTGTGTGTGTATAGGTGAAGAAAAAAGCATACACGGAAGACAACTAATGGACAAGCGAGCGAAAGAGTGGCAAAAAATAGCAAAATTGCTTTTTATTTGTTCGCCGCAACTTTGTTGCAGAGCAAAAATCCCCGAAGAACATAAAAAATTTAAACTGAATATTCAAAAACAAAATTAAGTTAAAAATAAAGACTAAGAAAAAATATAAAAAAAAGAATAAAAAAAATATTTATGTACAAATTTATCATTCTACCATTCTATATTAATTTTGACACTTTGTTTCAATTGAATTTTTTCTCATTTATTTTCTTTCGTTGCTTTCGTTTTTAGTTCTATTTGCAGGCGTGTTTGTTAATTAATTATAAATGCTAAATGTTAATGTCTAATTTGAATATTATAGGCGCGCGCACAAAGCACGTGCCATCAGCTGGCTCATTTCTTTCAGTTTCTGATACTTTGTATCTAAAGAATTGCAAAAATCAAGAAAAGATTTTGCATAAATAATTATAAGCAAAAATTATACAGCGTGTTGTTCTTTTGTTTCCCACAGCTTTGATTCTCTGCGAAAGTTATATAACACAATTATATGACACAATCTTTGTTATTGCCATCTTCCGCAAATTAAACTGAGATTCAAATATATTTTCTTCTTCTTAATTGGCGTAGACAGCGCTTATGCGGTTATAGCCGAGTTTACAGCTTCAAAAACACAATAAATTTCACATAAAGCTATAGGACACATATGTATATACATACATACATAAGTATGTATATAAGTGTATATATAAATTTTTAAATAAAAACTAGCTGACAACAATAAACTTCAGCAATTACAAGAACATTTAAATATTCATTGCCAAATGCAGAAGTTGAGTGGCCATTTAATATAAAGACGATTAAAGAATTGCAATGAAGAGAAGGAAGAAGTAGAAGTTTTATACCCTAAGCAACGCATATTATTATAAGTTTGTCAAAAACTTGTCACACCTGAAAGAAAGCGGCGGAGATTCGATAAAATAAATATTTAAATGATCAGCTTCCTTGATTTAGCTGTCTGCCAACCAATCCGTCAGTTTTAGAATTGTAGACTTGAAATTTTGCAAAAATTTTTTCTCACCAAGAAGCTTTTCATTTGCCGGAATAGTCGATATCGGACCACCATAGCTTAGAGCTGTCATACAAGCTGTCCGGTCCAAATCAAGATATTGTATAGAAAACTTTTTTATTAGTCCAGATATCTTCACGAAATTTAGCAGGAGTTAATGCCGAATGCAAGGCTATAAAACTGGTTTATTTTTTCTTCAAATCAGCCAACCACAACATAAAGCTGCTATACAAACCGATCAAACAAAATCGAGATGACGACGTTTTTACCTTTTTTTGCTATAAAAAGTTTTTAAGGGTATTATAGTCGCGCTGCTGCCGAAGTTTTTTTTTTATTTCTGTTTTTTTTTTTTAATTTTGTCATCTCAAGACTAAATGTGTTTTATTGTTAACTACCAAAACGCATTAGAACCTTTGATAACTCATTACATTGAAGAATAAAAGTAGACAACAAGAATCACATTATGATATATATATTTCTCTGTGTTTCCCTTACTTAATATTTTTTTGTTCACAGTATTTCCCCATAATATACAACAAATTGTCATCGAATTGTGGTCGCTTATACAACTTCTCACCAGAACACGACGCCTAAGGGGTTTGTCACTTTTTTGCCACTTTGATGCTGCACTTATCTACCATCTTTTTGGTTAATTTGTGGCAACATTGAGGACATTGAAAAGGTGTTAGCTACATATGTAAGTATGTCTTATTTTATCGCCAAACACTATACTGTATTGTTCTTTAGTTTTAATTACAGCAAAAAGTGCAAATGGTCGCGCATCGCAATCGCTTTAATTGCTTGGAAATAATTCTCAAATTGGCTGCTTGTGCCGTGGGATATATGGTGTATATATTTTAACCTTTTGTTGTTCTTAAAAGCCCACACAAATTAGCTTTGTTTACCTAGGTGAGATAATAAATGATTTTATGTATTATCTGTGTACTCTAACGCTGCGCTGATAGTGACTCAGAAGAGCTTTAACTCAAGTTCAAATTGACGGCAACTTGATAGTTATAATTTTATCATTACAGTTCTGATCGAATGTTAAATAGTTCCACAATAAAATATCTTCTAAATTGAGTGGTAAAGTTGACTCAACAAAAATGTTAAGCAAATTTCTCTTAAAACCATTATTTTTATATGCTTCTTTATGGATGGGTCAAAGCTTGAGCGGAGTGTTGGTCGAGAAGTTTATTGTCAAGAACTCTCTATCAACTTCATTTTTAGACCACCTGACTATGGCAATGTTTTTCAACGTGAGGTTGCGGCCATTAAGGTAGCCGTAATTTCACTGTTCCGGAACGCACCCTGAGTAGAAGTGGCAATCTACTCTGATAACAGGGCGGCGATACTAATATTGCGCTCACAAACCGTGCATTTAGAGCTGGTTAAATAAGGAATACCTCGTTTTCAATAGGTCACAGCGGAGTCGCAGACAACTGTAAAGCTGATGAGCTGGCAAGAAAGTGTACTCTAGCTCAGCTATCAGCATCTTTTCCCTCTGTAATGCTAGCCTCTCCCAAGTTATGAGTGTTTTAACAGACCATTGCGCTATTAGCGTCCATGTTGTAAGGTTGGCCTGGATGTCATCTGATTTTTTTGCTAATTTCTATGTTCCAATTACAGGAGTTATATTTATATGGCTTCACAACAATTCAGTAGTCAAAATGTGACCTCTGGATCAGCCATCGAACATAACTTAACTACTGTAATATACTAAGTTTAACCAAACAGCCTTAAGAATTCTATGCGATCTGTGGCAACTAGTTATTATGCATTTTGAAAGTATTAAAAATCGTGAGACGTACCATTTTTTGCAGGCGATTAGCTTGAGTCGCACTTCCACCCATTTTTTTCCAAACAGTTATGTTTCTGTGAAAAACAGGTAAAGCCGTTGTTCCCATGACCCCACAATTCAGTCAATTGTTCAACACTTTATTCAAATAGACACAATGAGATCTCAAAAACTTAGTGCAAGTTAATGAAAGTACAACTCACATAAGTATATTTGTATATGCAAACTACATTGTGACACTATTCCCACTATACAAAAACAAATTTACTTAACAACAAAATCATTCATAACATTTTATTCACTAAAAACCAGCAAAAGGTAAATAGAATAGAGTATTCTTAAATATTAAGTGCACTTAAAAGTGTGAATATTTCCACTTACTACAGATGCATCATACTTATAAGCTTGTAAATACTTATGTAAAATATAATGCTATTTATTTAGGCATTGACTAATTATAGGCTTGAGAATATTGCTGGCACTATCACTCAAGCATTAATTTTCACTTTTAAGTGCAAAATTCAAATAAAGTGCATACATACTTACATATATGTCACATTTGTATGTATGTGTAGCTGTAAGAGAATTTGTGCTAAAAAATTTCCCTTTACAGTTAGCTAGTATACACTCTTCCGCCGTCATTTATTGCAAGCTTGAAAATTGTTGACACTTTATTAATATGTGTGTTGACACTTTTATTGTGTAAACTTGCACTTAACATGTAAATATTTAAATGATTTTCTGTAATGAAATGTCGAAGTTATATTTGTTTGTCAAAGCCGACGTATGAACATAAGTAATTGTTATGCATTCCATTTTTTTTTTGTTTTTTTGTAATTTACAACATAGTATGTAATATATGCGGGTGTGTAGGTGTCTGCCTAAAGGTATGTTTTTGTTTAGTGTTAGCATATGTTTACATTGTTGTAATTCTTTTTAAATAAGTTTACACTGTAATTACTATGCAAATATTTCTTATGGACATACAGCAAAATATAATACAGCATGAATATACTTGTATGATGCTTCGTTGCACTATGTGTAGGTATGTATGTATGTTAATTATGCTGTTTAGAGGCGCCTACCTAAGAATTTCGAGTTTAGGATATCCTGAGTTCAGAAATGTTTTTCAAAAATATCAGTAGCCAACTAGAAGTCTGAACTGTGCCAATTGAGCAAAAAGAAAAGGTAGCAATACAGCGAGAGAGCATCTTAATCTGTTTAACTCTCTTTTATTCTGGTTATACTACATTATGCCAGCCCATTATATTTATAGCAGTTGCTTGTTCGAATCGCCACTCCCAAAGGCCTGAAGAACCGATTCCAGTAACATTGGGTGTTATAATCTACTGTCTAAATTGGACAGAAACGAGGTTAAAGCCCAATTTTTCTACAGTCCCTGGCCAAATTATTAGACGCACTATTGATTTTTATGCAAATATCAGTTATCAGTTATCTCTTTTCGGACTCAAATCTTCCCATGATTCAACTTTTTTCTTAATACGTCACACAATAGCTTCAGACAGCTTCAATCTTCGTGAAATTTCACGGTTTGAAAACAGTTTTGTATTAATGAGAGCCTTGACTTCGGCTTTTTTGCGTGGTGAAATGTCCCCCACTTTACCCATCTTAAAAGATAAGAAAACGAAAAAAAATCACGTTAATAACTTTTCTAAACAAAATAAACACCCGAGAAAGTCATGTTGCAAATACAAAAACGATACTGAAATACATCCACACTGTTAGTAATCACGCACGCAACCGGATCATGTTCAAACATGAATGCGACTTCTCGCTGTCATAACCCTACCTACCTACTATTGTTTATTATTGTTACGTCTTTTTTTGAAAATAAGTAAAGAATACTATTAGTCAAAAAGGTTTGGCTATAAAAATTAAGGTTTGTCTCATTATTTTACACTAAAAAGGCTATTAAAATAGGTAACTACGAAAAAATCAGTGATGCGTCTAATAATTTGGCCAGGGACTGTAGAAGTAAATTACTTGGTATTTTTATAAATAATATTAGGTGCATCGGGGAAGAGGACATTCGACCAGTTCTTATACTTTTGTTGTACAAGTTCATGAAAACAGTGCTCTTAAAGCATTATTAAAATATGACTATGACGTTGTCAGCTAATTTTTTAGAGCATCTTAGTCAAAGTGGCTACCACACGGCCACCACAAACTTGACGAAATCCATTTTCCAATACAGATGATATGATTTATATATGTTGTTTCGGCTATTTTTAATATGTCATAAACTGTAATTTCTTTTCAGTATATTTACAATTTCATCATGGAAAGATATAAATATACAAACGATTAAATTTTGAAACTTTTTGTGCGCCGTTGCCATTTTATTTATGACCATAATCATATCGTTCATCTGTGCTGGCTATTAGTCGAATTGTTGCATATTTCGAGCGTAAATTTTCTTTACGTAGTGTTCTAGTGCCAATAAGACAAAGATGACATTCAGACAAATGTTGCAGAAGACCGCAATTTGTCGATTCCAAGACGTTCACAAGAATTGGCAGTACCTCAAACCTGGCAGAGTTTCTGAAAGGATTTGGGTTTGCATCTGTGTAAAATTGTTTCAACCCAAGTACTGAAGCCATTGGATTACCGTAGGATTCGGGAATTTGCTTTCTAACAACTTCAAAACGATAACGATTTTTTTAAGAAAATCATCTCTGATGAAGCTCACTTTCATCTGAGTGGTGCGGTAAATAAACAAAATTATCGATTCTGGTGCGAAGAAAATCCACAAATTATTTATGAACAACCATCACATTCACCGAAATTTACAGTGACACTTTTACTGTTACTGGAGAGTGGTATAGATCAACTTTTTATGGCCGCAATCGGAAGAAGTTGACCTTGACAACATTTGGTTCCCACAAGACGGGGCTAAGTGCCATACAGCCACGTGTAACAACCGATTTATTGCGAGGAAAGTTTGGAGATTTGATTATTTCAAGAAATTGTGGCCTCCAGAAGCTTTAGAAGTCAATATTGAAAGTTCTTAAAAATTTGGTTAATCAAATTAGTTTCGGCAAAATTTGAATGCCATTTGAATGATGTTATATTGAGAACTTAATTGTTTGAATTGTACTTAAAATTAAGTAAAAAAAAAAAAATTAATTGAAAAATTGAATATCCTTGAGAATTTGTGAGTGTCCTATTAGAAAATGTATGTTATGACTACCTTAATTAATACAAAATTTGTCTTTTCACAAAAACAAAACACAAGCAAAGCTTACAAACTTGCAAGAGTGATAAAATAAAACTAAAAGTTAGAGCACAGCAGAATTCGAAATCCAATGCTGATATCAATATCATCCCGTAAACTTTGCTTTTACCAAAGCCTTTAAACCTCCAAACTTTACTCCGAGTCCGTGCGCTTGTGCACACAGTTTGTTTAGTAAATATCCGTCAATTATGCATGAAGCAGCCCGACAGCGTCATTCGTTTAGTATACTTTTTTTCTAACTATTTTCCTTCCCTATTTTTTAAAACATTTTTGGGTTTGTTTATTTGCGGCCGCTGAAGGCGCAACATCCGATCACCGCTGACTAGGCGACGAGTGTCAGCATCAACGTCAAAGTCAACAGCGTCGTCAGACTCGCTGAAATTGTTGCTGTCGTTGGCGTTATTTATGTGTGAACCCTACAAATTGTTTGCTATTTTCGACTGACACTACAAGTCATTTCCCACAGCACTTAGACTGACAAGAAAACAAAAAAATCCACAAAAAAAAACTATGAAAACGAGTAAACAGAAATTATACGCGCTAAGGCAATCATACGCTTGTTAAATACCGAAAATGGATACAACGTGCGAGTAGAAGGTTTGACTTCTTAATTTGCGCTAGAAAATTGCTGCAAGCAAGAAATGTACAGAAATGCAAAATTATATGAATTTTTTAAATTCCAAATTCACTTCACTCAACTCAACACAACACGAAAAACGTGGCAAACATTTTATTAGAAATCATTTCATTTCATTATCTTCCTCTCCTTCTTTCTTACATAACGCTCACACTTAATTGGCATACAAATTCAACACGTGCTTACTTCCTTCGTCACCTTTCTTTACGTCGTACCGTTGACAAGCTTGCTTTATTGATCTTATTTCTTGCCAGACTTCATTTTATTTTAAATTCTAATTCGATTTCACTTCACTTCAACTGACTGTTTCCCAATCGCACGTCAGCCATTCGCCTTGTCTGGCCATTGCCGTTGACTTTATTTGTCAGCCGAGTTGCCCATAATCAGATGAGCAGCAATCAGCGCTCATCAACATAACCTTCCATCACACGGCACCTCACCGCATTCACTCACCCTCTCACCTCCGCTCCCACTCATTACAAGCGTATTTTTTCTTCACACGTCGTCACTATCGCCTGCACCCAACCCCCTTGCTACAGCCAGTCATAGCTGAGCTATAGCTCATTAATTTACTTAAAGCATAATTTTATCCGTATGAAAAAAATTAAAAAAAAACTACGAAAAAAATAAAAAAATCAATAAAACAGGTACTTGAGCTATTTGAATTTATTGAATTAAGTCACGTCTAAGTGCGGCGACAACCAAACTAGGCAAGCGGGAAATAATTTACATTAAATGCAAATTAGTACTCCCATTTTTTTCACTCACTTGTTAGGTAAAAAAGAACAAAAAAATATAACAACAAGAAAATGAATCAGATCAAGAACTCTTTGGAAGAAAGCTGCGGAGCTACGGCTGAAAAATATAATGTAATGTATATAAGTATATTTGTCACACGTTCCGTCATCCGTCTTCAAATCCATCGCTCAAACGTTTTCAGTGACAAAAATCAGTTTGAAGTGAAAATTAATGAAACTAAAACACGTAGTCATAACTAATACATTATTTTTGTAGTTGTTGTAGTGACAAAAAGCATTGCCCAAATAGTTTTGAAGAGCCTTCCGCATTTACAATACTTGGCCGGATAAAAGTCAGCGTCCTTTTCGTGTATATAGACAGGACTGGCGTAAGAATGGACTAAGACATTGCTCAAATAAGGTGATGCCTTTGTGTAAGAACATAAGTCGGCAACTCTTTGCCTTTATAAAAGTAAGAACCGATTATTTTTTATTTTTTTAATTGGCGAATTTCACGTTGAAACTTGGAGCTAATTGCCTTGGTTTTCGTTGTTAACTAATAATACTAATAATTTTAAGCTTAAGGTAATTCTGTTTTTTTTTCTCTTTAATGATGAAGTGAATTAATCATGAAAGTCATACCACAAGCATATCAATCTTTTTGGATGTCTCGGTGGCAATAGCTCCTTTAAGGATATATCAAACAGTAGTGATATATTAAGATGATAATATTTTCTGTCAAATCATGATACCCATAGGCTTTTTTACTATAGTTTGATGGGCCAAAATATCATGTACATATATCATAAAAAAACTATTATTTTTCCTAACTAATAAATTTTGTTACATTTTTATAAAAGAATTTATTCATAAAACACAACAACAACAACCTATTGCCTTCAATGTTTCTCTATCATTCAATGATGTAGCGATTACTAAAGAATATTTTATAGAATTACCAACATAAGTCTTAAATAGATCTAAAACTGGATAGACAGATAAATAAATGAGGATTGCACCGTGACCTAAAGCCTATTGTGCCCTATCCTAAGTCACAACGCCTCGCCTAGCCACAGCATAATGATAAATTCCAATATACTGCTAGGTGATGTTTAGGAAACATGGATCCTGCGCTCACAGACTGCTTTGCAGGCAATCGGCGGGTGTTCTGAAGTTTCAGGCTCCATGTCTCAGAACCGGCAATTCGCACAAGAAGATAGGTTCATGTTATATAAGTGCTTCTTGAGATCACAATTACCAGTGCAGAAGACGACAAGTAGCCTGTTTTTGTCCCTTGAGAGGTGGATTACATATTTAAACCTTTAAGATTGTAATCACTCATTAATAACTTGATTATGATCTAATAGACTGTTCAGTTGTTTTATACACTCTTGCACCAAAAGCGATTTGTCTCTCGTATGCAGAGATCACCTTTAGTGACGCCTGATTATTATTGAGTATTATATAACGCTCATTGCGATAGCAACGTTGGATGTTTATCTGTACGCATCGACTTATAGCAAAGACCTCAACTTGGCTAAAAACTGACCTTAATAATCATTTGATTCTAAAAATATATACAATAATACTTAAGTTTTCAATACTAGATTGGAAATTATTTGGATAATACATTTGTGCTCGCCCTCCCTTTCTTAAATAAAAAACAGATATGGTTCTCAACCTTTCAATAGCCTTAAGGCACTAAGACACTAGAGCCAAAACATTATAAAAGACCTTCAGCCCGTCTACATTTTACAAATGATTTTTTTTTTTTTTTTTGATTTCAGCTGTCAAAACATCAATCCTTTTTGCTTTTTTTCTAGCCTCAAATATGAGAGGAATAAATTTAGCACAACTGGATTTTAGTTTATTCAAATTGCGGCTTTTTATGCGTTGTTACGGATATCTATGAGTTTATATGTAGGCAAAAAACTGTAAAATACTAAACCCAATCAAATTTTTAATTTCAATACAACAACAAGTAGTCGCACCATTCCACTAATAAACACTAGTTTAAGTCAAAGCAGCGTCAATGTCTCGAAATCTTCATAGAAATAAATGTGCTTTAGTAATTATAACTAAATATATTTATTATGCATGTATGTTTGTATATTTGTGCGTATTAGACATAAATAATCGTTTACTTTAGGTTAAGGTCAACTAGAAAAAGCGAACGTTTAAGCAAGAAAAGAATTAGCAAAGCAAAAAAAAAAAAAATTCAAAACAAAACGGCAATTAGAGCTAAGAAAATATTGTGAAAAAATTAAGACCTAACAGAAGTTAAATATTTAGAATAAGATTAAAAGCGTGACAACTGAGCGCTATTTTAGATCATTTGAATCAATATTTGTGGTAACTAGTTGCTTTGGTTAGCGAGTTTCAAAAATAGCCTGCCACAAATTGTACATTGACGTTATGGGTTAAGGAGAAATTTGTTTAAAATAATCACGCGCTTTTTCAATAATTCAAGTTCAAAATCACCGCTGAATTTAAAATAGAACAAGCAAAATATAAAAGACTTAAGTGAAGAACTCGTTTGTTAGCAGCGAAGGCTTAGCGGCTTGGTTTGCACAAAAGACTTAAGTAACGAACTTGTTTCCAATTTTCTCATTGATTTTGGAAAGCAAAACCAAATAAATTTATCAAAAAAAAAAATTAAGAAAAATATTTAAAACGGATCTAAGGTTTAATGTTTTTATTTGCTTTTCATTTTTGGTACAACTTTATATACACAGTTTTGCGTCAGGAAAGTCGCAAAACTTTAAAATTAAAATTTTGAAATCAAATGCGTAAGTTTACAGTTACTTTATCATATAAAACACGCATACAAAGAAAGAATCTTTTAAGGAAGGAATCACAATTTTAAACACAAAGAAAACATCAACAAAAAATTAAAGGAATAAAAGTAATTAAAAAAAAATAAAAGAATTAAAAAAAATAAAAAAATAACGAGTAAAAAACCGAAAACACAAGAGTTTTTTATATCAAAAATACAACAAAATTTTTAATTTTTCATTTTTTTAAATTTTAAACAACGAAAAAAATTAAATTTTTTTCTTTATAAAAACTCTCCTTTTTATTTTTTTTTTAATTTTTAATTTCTTTAAATTTTAAACAACAAAAAAATTAAATTTTTTTAAATTTTAAATTTTTTTTCTTTATAAAAACTCTCCTTTTTATTTTTTTTTAATTTTGAAAAATTTGAAATTTTTTTTATTAAATTATTTTTCAATTTTCTAAATCTTTATATAATTTTGTGTCAGGGAAGTCGCAAAAATTTTCAAATTAAATGTTAAAAATGTGTCAATTTACAATTATTTTAATATACAAAGAAAGAACATTGCTGATAAGAAATCACAATTTAAAATAAAACACAAAAAACAACAAAAAAAATTAAAAAAATCTAAAAAATAAAAAGGCCGAGACAAAACAATCTTTTTTGGGTAAAAATTAACATAAAAAATAAAATAAAAATTAAATGTAAAAATTAAAAAAAAAGTAAAAATTAAAAATTTTTTAAATTAAATTTTTTAATTTAAAATTTAAAAATTTTTTAAATTAATTTCTTTTAAGTTAATTTCTTTTAATTTTTTTTTTATTTTTTTTTTTAATTTTTCTACAACTTTATATATCATTCTACAACAGGAAATGTGCGAAAAATTTTAATAAATAGCTAAAAATCAAATGAGCTAGCTTAAAATCACTTTAACATGCAATACACACACAACCGTAGAGATCCTTGCTAACAAGAAATCACAACTCGAAATTAGACAATTTTGAAAGACGTACTATTTCAAGCTTACGTGCAAGAAATTGTGTATACAAATTTCAATACGAGAAATATGAGCCAATAATGTAATGCTAAATACACAATATTAATTATTATTTTTTTTAACATTTAGGAAAATTCATATTCATACACCGTAATTATTTTCGACACTTCCGTACCTCTTATGCGCACCAAAAACAAAACACCGTCGTAAAGTTCTGCCAAATTGGTAGACTGTCAGACTGTGACAATCACTGCCAAACCGCACTGATTAGCTAATTTGCCGAGCACAGCCCTCAATTCGGTTGTTGTGCACACACACGTAAGTATGTATGCGTGCGTGCGTGTAGATGCGAGCGCGTACAGCTGCGTGTCGTGGGCTTTAAGAATTATCGTCCGTGCGTAGCCGCCACAAGACAATCAAAACTCACTTTTATAAAAATAGCAAACAAACAACAACAACTTATTAGTATTTAGTGGTATTATTCCCGAAACTGAAATCGGCCGTCATTTACGACCGTCAAGAAGACACTGATACCGTGTTCTGTGTCAGCAGGTGTATAAATAAACAAATTTAGACACCGCACAGCGTCACACACAATCGAGCGCAGTCAGGCGTGCCACAAACACACACACATGCGAGCTTATTTGCAAGCGCATAAGCAACGCTGAATGGTCCACCATTATTGTCGCAGCACACACACACACACTCGCATGCATGTTCGCCTTTGTCTGCGCTTTTCGCTCGCATTGTCGCCTCCGTAGCCGAGCGGCTCACCGCTGTTGTGACGCCAGCAATTTAAGGACAATGTCAACATTCAACTATGCGAGTGTATGTGTGTGTGTATGCTGATTGCTTTAATCATCGCTAAGCTTTAAATCGAACATGTTCGATGCCGGCTCCGCAGCTGTCTGTGTGGCGGCGATCTTGCATTATTTCATTCGCCGAACGTGTGCAATTATGTCTTGCTCTTTTGCTTTTGCTTTTGTCATTTGTTTAAGTTTTGTATTCTCAGTTTTGCATTTCAACGCGCTAAAGTAACACGAAAATAACAGAGAACAGTAAAATGGTCAAGGTGGCCGTAACGTAATGGGGTAACGCAGATATTTTCCACAAACTATTGCATTTGTTAGTTTGCAAAGAAGATGGCTTTGTTTGCCAGCTAGTTAAACTTAGCGTACCGTGCCGCTGTAGCCGACACTTTTGCGGATCCAACTGCAACCAAAAACGAAAAATACACAATCTAACTTTTAAACGCAGATTCAACTTGAGTTAGTAGTTTCTAATTTGTTGTGAATAATAAAAAATTTGCATGCCAACAATGTGGTGAACTATGCTGAAATGGCAGGAGTTACGTAGAGACACATGAAGTTACTTTCAGTTAGTTCGGTCGAAGTATTTTTAATATTTTAGATGAATATTATTATTCGGGCGGTTTTCTTTTCGAAGTTTGAAAGTTTATTTAATAAGACTATGTGCAATAGCATTATACAAAGCATTGCCCATCTAAGCTATAATATATTCTCATCAATCTTTCCTTTCAAAAAGAACTGCGGACTTAGTGACCAAGAATAAATCAAGTCACTTTTTATCACTCTGTTCTGATGTGCACCAAATTCCGATGAGGGCTTTCTGCATCGACCGTGACAAATGATATGCAGAGAAGGTCCGGATCTGTGCTATAAGGCAGGTGACGCAAAACTTTCCAGCCACTGTTTTCCAAATAATTCTTAGCCTATCTAGCAATGTCAGGTCAAGCTTTGTCATTATGGAAAATCCTCCTTCTGTCTGGTCGCAAATTTGGCGCATTTGTAGAAATATTTTACTTCAATTTGATAGGTTGGCGGCAACAGCCGATTTCTTCTTCTTTAACAACAGCGCACTAGTCGTAGCCAGGACCTTCTCCAACTGGTCTTTCCAACAGAGTGGAGATCTTTCTTCTTCTGCTTCCCCCAGCGGGTACTGCGTCGAATACACTCAGAGCCGGAGTTGAAAAACTCGTAAAACAGCAGCCACCTTCTGTGCGGCAAAGTATTGTCAGGTCCGGACTATAAAAAATTTATGTATAAGAACCTCCTAACCAAGCTAACAAAGCTTCTGGTGAGTCATTATCGTTGTGCGACACTATTCTGTTTCTATTGGTTAAAGCTGATCGCTTCTGAGCATTTGCTTCCTTCAGACGGTACAATTGTTGAGGGTACAGGTCCAAGGAGCCAAAGAAGCTTGGCCTTAGGGAAGCAGCTCATAATGATTCCCTGCTAATCCAAGCAAAAACATAACAAAACTGTCTGTAAAGAATGTGTTTCGTCACCATGATCGGCCTACTGGCCTTACTATTCGCAACAACGTCACCCATCTCGAGTTTAAATTCTATAATATTCGACCGAATAGACTGCGTCCAGCACGCAGTGAAGAAAATATAGTAGCCGTAGCTGAGAGTGCACACGAAGAGTCTATTTTACATATGGCAAAAACGGCCAAAGTTAGGTTAAGTGAGTCTGGTAAGCTAATAAGCCACGCGTAGACCAGTTTTGGTCCTTTGCGATACCAGATGGAGTTCAGTTTGTACCTCCAAGGGGATACCTGTGCTTGATGCAAATTTTAACAGACTCTGTAGCCTCACCATATGTAGTATACCTCCTCCAGTGTATCATACCGTGGGAACCCCAGATGCTTACGGCGATGTGGGACAAGTGCACAAGAGATGTGCCACAGTTTTTCTGGTGCCTTGTTCTAGACATTTCCTGTAGTCTGTTCGATCTATCAGCCCCATTCTACGGACGTGTGGTGCCACCAGACAGTGACCAGTTAGTATTCCGGTCATGTTCCTGCAGTCTGTTCTATCGAATGCCAATAAGAATTCTGTATACTTCCTTCAAATACAACTGCTTGTTGTACTGTTTTGCACAGGACTTTTGCAGTTTTGCTAAATCGTTTTTTGATTTTCCTTACCATTATTCTGTCCAGATTGTCGTATATACAATGTATGAGCTTCCTAATTTTGATCACGTTTACCGGTATTTTAATTTCCATACTGTCCATGATGTACTGAAATCATGACATTGTAAGCAGCGGCACCCATTGCCCACTCGACGCCCACGTGGAGGATGCAGCTACGAGGAAATTTTGCCGACCAAAAATGGCCAAGATTTTGTTTACTTCAGCAAGCAGCTGGAAATCATTATTTCATGTATATTTTTGTTTTTTTTTTTTTATCAACAGGTTGATGAACTTCGAAAATTCGCTTTAAAAAATGCAGTTCAAAATTAATTGTGTGTGTCTAATAGGCACTTCCTCATGCTTTCATACCACGAAATCTGGTCAAGGAGTAGGCATTGAATTATTAGAGCCAAACGCTTTGTAGCTGCTACTCTTTTCTTATTAAACATTTCAATAATTTCAACAATTTACTACTAATCTGAGCATTTATCACGTGTTCCTCTTAGCATGCTCTTTTTCGGAGCTTAGCCACACGGCAGCTTCACCCCGACCAAATTAATTCATGTATATGTTTTCACCTTTGCTTTGGTTTAACTCTTCGCTGAAGAAGTTGAAGTTCACGGCTTTCGGATGCATAAACGCTAATTAATACATTTTTCAATTTTTTATGCGCATGCGCGAGTGTGTCCAGCATGTTCAAAAGCAAAATGCGACATTAATTAGCATAACTAGCTGCAGATTTCTAGTGTGTAGACATGTGTGTTTTCCAAATGTCATGTATTGTTGTTAATATTAAGTTTTGATAATATTTGCTGCTATAAATATGCAAGGCCGGAAGTAGCCACTTGTTAGAGTGCAACGGTTGCTCAGCGCGCGCTTTGCGAATTTTCACCGGTGAAGATTTATCATTGAGGAAACTACTATGCATGAATGCTTGATATTGTTGCCTTTGTAGCGATCACTCTGACCCTCTTTGGTTGTAAGAATGAAATGTGGTCATCGATGTACTCTAGAGGTCGGTCTAAGAAACGGAAAATAAGGTTACTGTCACCTGTAGACCCCATTGCACTCCTATGGTGTATCCATAATGTAGGCATATAAGGCTTTATAGTTTTATTTAAATTTACAGCTTTTAGAGCTTTGCCCAACGACGACCAACTGATTACATGACAGTCGGCCCCACGATAGTCGAGTTTAGGTAACCGGAACGGACCCGAATTTTTTATCCGGTCAAGGCTGCCAACTCGACAGAATTCTGCTGCCACAACAATAACGACAACAACAGTCGGGTCTACGTAACTGGAAGTGACCCCGATATTATGGAATCTTCCTTGATACTCGGAGCAATTCTTTTTCAGCCGGAATCGTGAAAGTTTTTTTCGGACCTTCCGCTACTATCAAGTCTTTCAACTTCACTAGTCACTTTGAACTGGAACGAACCAGAATTTTTTATCCGGTCAAGGCTGCCAACTCGGCAGAACTCTGCCGCTACAACAACAACGGTACCTACTGTATAACTGCATTTTATTATCAACTATTTTTTTTAAGTTGAAATAGTTTAAGAGGTTAGTCACTTGACGTTAATTTTGAGTTTATTTTTATAACAACAAAAGATTCTTCAATCATGTATAACAGCATATAAAGTAAAAAAAATTAATTTCTTATTTTAAATTGGCATTTTTACTAATATTTAAAGTATTTAAGCGAATTTCATCTCTCTCTTGGAGTATTTCTTGGCTCCATAAGAAGGTTAAGTTCGAAGATGGGCAAAATCGGCCCACTGCCACGCTCATAAAATGGCGGAAACCGAAAACCTATAAAGTGTCATAACTAAGCCATTAATAAAGATATTAAAGTGAAATTTGGCACAAAGAATCGCATTAGGGAGAGGCATATTTGGACGTAATTTTTTTGGAAAAATGGGCGTGGCCCCGCCTCCTACTAAGTTTTTTGTACATATCTCGGAAACTACTATAGCTATGTCAACCAAACTCTATAGAGTCGTTTCCTTCAGGCATTTCCATATACAGTTCAAAAATGGAAGAAATCGGATAATAACCACGCCCACCTCCCATACAAAGGTTATGTTGAAAATCACTAAAAGTGCGTTAACCGACTAACAAAAACGTCAGAAACACTAAATTTTACGGAAGAAATGGCAGAAGGAAGCTGCACCCAGGCTTTTTTTTTAATTGAAAATGGGCGTGGCGTCGCCCACTTATGGACCAAAAACCATATCTCAGGAACTACTCGACCGATTTCAATGAAATTCGGTACATAATATTTTCTTAACACCCTGATGACATGTACGAAATATGGGCGAAATCGGTTCACAACCACACCTTCTTCCAATATAACACTATTTGAATTCTATCTGATGCCTTCTCTGTATAATATATACATACATTAGGAACCAGTGATGATAGCGGAATAAAACTTTACACAAATAAGGTATTTGAGCTGAGGTATCCCTTGTGGAAAAATTGTCGTGATCGGACTATAACATTTCAAGATCCCTGATATCGAACACGAAGAACTCAGTGCCTAACCTAACCTAACTTAATTTTTCACCGAAAATATCGGTAAATCTCTCAGAATTTAATTCTAATTATTATTAATAAAAAAAAATATGTAAATGACGGATAAGGAAATCTCGATTATCACTTTATCAACGGTACCTACTGTATAACTGCATTTAACTATCAACTATTTTTTTAAAGTTGAAATAGTTTAAGAGATAAGTCACTTGACGTTAATTTTGAGTTTATTTTTATAACAACAAAAGATTCTTCAATCATGTATAACAGCATATAAAGTAAAAAAATAAATTTCTTATTTTAAATTGGCATTTTTACTAATATTTAAAGTATTTAAGCGAATTTCATCTCTCTCTTTGAGTATTCATTTTTAATTTTGAACTGAATCGTACATTGCAATTATTGACTGGATTTTGGCAAAGATACCAATATCATCGCAACGCTCTATAATATCATCATTTCTCAACAGTTTACTAGAATTCATTTCAATATCCCTCACGGTCAAACCAGCAAACCGCTCTTCACTTAAATTAATGCGTACTGTAGCACTACCAACGCATTTTCCTTCCGCATCATCATATTCGTAAACCTGAAAGCATGCCCATTCCTCCTGCTCTTCAAGTTGGGAAGAAGAGACAATAGGTGATTGGTTGATATTGTCCGATGTACTATTGGCTTGCGAGCATACCAAACTGAGCGTGGTCTCCGGACATAATGCGGTTGTACTGCTCGAAGCTACTATTGTATTTTGCGATTCCGCCATTGATACATTTGCGTTAGATACTTTAGAAACATTTTCAATAAATTCTTGAGTCTCATCGTCCTGAATCTCATAACTTAATGTCTTATTCGGGATTGGAGTTTCTTTGGTGATATTATCGCGGGGTGTGTCTGCAACAAATACTTGTGTCTCATCATCATCAATAAATAGCGGTTGCTGTGACTGTGTTTCTTTCACTACGTTTGTGTTATCTTCAACGAAAGACTTGCTATCTCTTGTTTGGATTATATCTTGATGTGCCACATCATTTTGCAATATTATTGAATTTTCATTGGAAGAGTCACTGTCCGTTGAGTGTATTAATACAGTTTCTTCAACTGCAATTACAGTGTCGTTATCAACTCTCTGAGTAGACTCAGCTCCTATTGAAAGCATTGTACTATTTTCCTTAACTGAGTCGTCTGTACGATTTTGACACAACGAATGTGATCTAGTGGATGCATTCAATTCAGACTTTCTTTGTTGAATTACAGTAACAAAACTATCAGATGACATTGTTTCGTCTTCCTCGGAAAAGGTAGGTACAAAACTCAACTCAGTTGGTTTATTAACGTTTGCATTGTTCTTCGTCATAAAAATGCTCTTATCGATTACATCATTAGTATTCGCTATTAACAGTTCCTTCTCTTGCAAATTAGTGACATTCGATTCGGTGTTCGCGCAAGTCGCACACTTAAATGTGGTTAACGGCTCCTTAGCATTTTCCCTGCCTAATAAACATATAGGATTATGGGCACCTACACTGCCGCACAATGAACATAGTATCACGGACCATTTGCCTAAAATGTAGTTAAAAAAAATATTTACAACAAATTTTAATACAAAAATTAATTTAAGGAATTCACTGAAAAATATAATATATGTATATTCGAAAACCAACCACTTTGGTAATCACGCCCTCTTGGACAAAGGCACACTTCCATATTACAAGTGTTGTGTCCACGGTGTAGGTCGGTATATATGCCTTTCTGCGTCTCCCAGCGTGCATCTCTATCAGGCACAAAAATTCCCTGCCATCTTACAGATTCACGAAAATCCTTACTACGGCACCAAAGGCAACGCAAATAATAACCAGCTGCCATTGCATACTGCTGAACACATACATTGTGGGCATAACCACGGTTGCAACATTTACCAAATATAAACATTGTTTCATTGTACAAGCCCATTTGATCGCGACAAATGCTACAGCGTTCAAAACTGGATGGACGTTTCTGTAGGCCCACCGGTTGAAGCTCCTTCCTGGGGACGCATTCATCGCAGTAGGAACGAAAATCGTCGACAAATGTGTATAGACATCGATTTTGTCGTCCACAAACTAAATGAAAGTACTCATTGCATTTAAAGCACTGTATTGAGGCATTTTGTCGG
The DNA here is from genome assembly GCF_023373825.1 of Bactrocera dorsalis. NCBI lineage: Eukaryota > Metazoa > Arthropoda > Insecta > Diptera > Tephritidae > Bactrocera > Bactrocera dorsalis. The sequence continues at coordinate 24,081,834 of NC_064304.1, read as the reverse complement.
CCACAGTAGCAGCACAGACGTTTGGAAGCAGCAGCAATTTCTTTACGTATATCTCGCACTAAAAAGCCGTTTATACCACTGCAATCTTTGCCTCTTTGTGGCAGATTAGTAGAGAGCAACTGCAAAGAACAATATCAAATTATTTAAGTTATGGGTATAGTTTTATAGGATGTTGTCATACCAAACAAAAGTAATGTACGTTTATATCTCTACTATGTTGCCAATCTCCGAACATTAGTAAATCAAATGTACAATTTGTCTTATCTTTACAAATATCACAGATTTTATATTTCTCTTCAGACATTTTACTAATTTTAATAAATTTCAAACAAAAACAAATCACAAAACCGCTTATTTGGTGCTACTTCTTCATATGACTTTTCATTCACAATTATAACGGAATAAACACTCACCATACTAGTTCACAATAGTGGCCATAATAATAATTAAAGTATACTATACTCGTATTTGGATATATTGATCTGCATTAGACAAAGTTTTGAGTATTTGATTTAAAATTTTAAATGAACAATTTTCTAGTTGCTGTTGTCATTAAAATATGTACTTTGAGTTGTATGACCCTTTTTGGGATTTTGTATATACTGTTTATTATCTAATATTTAGTAGGCAAAAAGTAAAACATCATTTTCCTGCGATCTTTATTTGATATTATTATTCTTTAGAACAACAATTAGACTTGTCAAACCCAACTATCGGTTAATTCTTTGGTTAATTACACAAGAGCATTACCAGAGATTTTTGTAAAAGTTCCGAACAAATTCTCATAAGCGAATTGACCGACCTAACCGAAATTCTTGTGTATGCACATTGCAAGTTATGTGTTAGTTTCCATCCTAATTCATTTAATATACATATATTACAGATTTACCGTATTGTAAATTGCTGGGTACCCACTTTTAAGACTCATGCGATTTTTTTCTATCTCACCATCTTATGTTAACCAATCGGTTTATGTCTTTGCTATGGCCAACTGTACCCATGCCTTGACATGTTTTCACCGCGGAGGGATATTTCTTTGACGTTTTCATGATTTCTTTCGCCTCTTGTGAATATGTAATTGTGCGAGATTTCATTCAAGCGAACGTGTGTGAGTGCATTGTAAGCGGAGAACCAAAACTGCATTTTATTTGCGATAAAAGAATAGTTGACCAGAAAATACAATACAACGCGCAGAGCAAAAAGTATACAATATACAAAATAAAGGTTTGTGTGTAAAGTTTATAAAGTGTTAAATTAATTAGCTTTTATATACAATATTTTGGCGGCATTAAGAGCTGAAATTTGAGTGGCGTCTGCAATTTTCTTGTTGAGGTAGGGAATTTCAATTTGATATAGAGACTTTTTGCATAACGATAATTTGCCGGGATTAATGAAGCTGCAAAAGTGCAGTAATGTTTTGCTAATATAAATTACAGCATAGAATATTTGTAAGAACAAAGGTTTAGTGTATATAAAGAATAAAATTGTATATAACCTTCAATTAAGGAATATTTGTAGTAAAACGCGGAGAAAAAAGAGACGAACCGCCATTTTTAAAAAGCCAGGGCCGAGTCTAGCGACTCCTTTGTGCGCTACAGTAGTGGCGAACAATATTGAGATAGAGAAAATATATTTTCAGATTATTAGGAGTTCATATATTTAAATATATCTAATTGTGTTAAGCATACGTATTTTAGTTATACTTTAAAACGTAAATATAAAATTGCGATTTAATTCATATATTTTTTATTTGCAATTTTCTCAAGTTGTAGGCGGTACAATAATTCGTGTTATTTTTCGTGTTCTGTACTGCGAATGGTATAATGAAAACAAAAAAGGGAAATATCAACATGTCCCCCACACTACATTCTAAAGACTGCTGTGTGGAGCTCATTATTCGATATGTAAAATTAAAATCTGCAAATTAATTATTTTGAATATTAATACTCGATAAATTAATTATCACTATGCCCTTCATACGGCGCCTACCATATTAATTACATTTATAAATTAAGAATAACATGTGATTCTTACGATGTGTTAAATAACTGCATGCATTTGTACTCCTCATTGCAAGTTCCGCGTATGCATAGTGTCCCCACCCTACAATTAACAATTCCAATCACATTCATATATAAGTATATTTTCTGATTTTGTTCAAAACTTTACAACAAGCCCAACCAAAATACAAAGATGCATGCTTGTATATACATAAGTATGCATGCACTTTGATGATGGTGCAACTGTTCGCTGACATTTATTTCAATACATATGTAACAGAAATTAGCAGAAAAACGCTGGGTCTACGGTCTATTTGTGCTGACAGCTGTACGATGCACTTTCTATTCGTGAATATGGTTTTTATGTGCATGCATTGCCGCAAATTATAAGAGAAATGATATGGTGTTTTCTTGCCTAGGCAGGATTGCCAATAATTATCTGGCGTGAGCCTTGTGAGAAAATATTCTACTCTGTAACATAATATGTCACGTCCTATATATCTTTAAACTTAGATATTTTTAAACCTAGAGTGGGATCTTCAAAAATTATGAAAACATTTATTAATGACAGAAAAGTAGCATATATGGCTAAACTCTAATATTTGAACGTTATCTTCAAAAATATTCTTATCTATAAATGGTCGTTTACGTTTCCACATTTTAAAAGCAAACAGTAGTTGTAGCGCGCAAACTAGCAGACGAAACTCACTTCAGAAATTTTCACCCGGGTAAAAACTCGTTTTGTTTTTCTCTTCCATTATTTGTTTTGCTCATTTTCCGTGCGATGTATTTCACCCTCCTGTCACTTTTTGTTTCCTTGTATCACTACTGTTAAACTAAGCGGCGCCCATGCTATGATCGCACCAGGTTGCTGACTCTACCTACCGACTGTGGATGTGCTTGTTTTTGGTTGCCAATGGTTCAGACAAAAAGGCATCAGAAACTGATTTGCTGGTATTTATGCTTGGAATTTATATCAACTTTACAATGCATTTCTGACTTTTACATTTTTATACAAGTTTATAGATGTATAATTTTGTGAGTGTTGCTTGATGGTTTATGTTGGATATGTTGACAATGTTTTTAGTTGTGTGGTGTTGCAATTATTCTGTTATTTAAGAATCCAATTTGCCAAGTGTTTATGATAATTCTTAATAACCTCATAGCCATAATTATTTTGGCTTAGAAAGATTGTTATAAGGTTTAACTCTTTTCAATTCAAAAGGTTCGCACTAAAATTAACTTAAATTATTTTCTTTTTTTTCGAAATCTTTGAAGCATAACACCAATAACTATTCAGGCATAACGGATTTCAAATGCGGCATAATACATATTCAATAGGTATATTTGGGTGTAATTCTCGTACCTATTAGGTCATTTACTTGTGTTACATATTGACATTTTCTGTACTATAGGTACCGGAAGTGAGGGTATTTTTTTTACCGGTGGTGCGACGTTGATGGCTAACCTTGGTAAATGAAATAAAGCAAGCATAAATTGTGCTATATGCATACACGGGCATGTATTCAAAAACTGCTACCTGAACTCTTTCATGAAGTATTATTGTACTTCCACCAAATAGTGTTTCGTATCAGGGTTAAATTTATATTATTCGATTTATTTTTACAGTTTATAAGTCAGCTGAGTGTTTTTTAGTGCTAGAGACCCACCTTAAAGCATAGCATACATACACTTCTACAAATTTGTATTACTAATAATTGGAAAAACGAGTATTCTGATTAGATTTAAATTCCATTCTCGGTTAAGCGTTTTTTATTTTTTAAGTGTGCATGAAAAAATTACAACTGTATTCATTGTAAAGTTTACAGCCACGCGAATGTGATTGCGCTCACAGCCGTCCGTAGATATGCATCTACATATACTGGTGTTCCGATAATTAGAAACAATTTATTTTTTTGCATAGTTTTGTCTGTTTGCTTCGAAACAAGCTTAAATTAGGTTTTCGAAAAATTTAATCACAATCTTTTGAACTTTTACATAGTTATGGGTTTCTCTGCAACCTGAACTATGTACATACATATATATTTTACTCAAGTTATATTATTCAATTAAATATTGTAAAACACTACTGTTTCTAACTATCGTGCCACTACTGTATATAAATATGTACTTATTATAAATTCTTTTGTATAGTTAACCCCTCTAAGCTTGAATAATAACTGAATGCTTTAAGGCGCTATCAGACATACTATGCAGTTATAATTTTCTTTCTTGCTGAAATTTTTATTTGAAATTTATTATACACTCAATAGTGTATAGCTATCATTCAAACTGCTATAACTTTGGTCCAGTTGGTGTCAAAGCATGCCAATCTGCTGCCGGTAGGATTATGATAATCATATGGATTCTGATTTTTTATTTAAATTATTTGAAGAAACTAAGCGCCAATCATATAATATGTACGTATGTCCTATATTTTTAAATCTTAAGTGGGTATGCAGTAGAACGCTGATACGGTTGTTGATCTCTAACACCAACATAAACGATCACTTAAAACTCATACATACATATATGTATTTCAAGAATTAGGAAAACGCGTTGACTTTTTTATTTCCACCACACGCATCTTTCTTTTGCTTTACATATGTACATACATATGTAATGTTTGCTTTATGCTATACGTACGCACACATAAAGTCAACGAAATATAAACAAACACTGATAACATACATGCATACTCGTACAAATGTGCTTCTATAATTGAAGTAGTTAGGGTAGCATATCTTTGCTTCTTTTTTAAAGAATGTACATATAATAAAATTGTATCACAAGGCAAAAACTTGAATAAATTGATTATAATGTAATCATACGTGTTTAAATTCCTTTCAATTACAGTGCTGATTATAGTGTCAGTATATTTTTTTTGTGTTAATTTCAGTATATTTGGAATAATAAATATATATTTTTTTGTTTTTATAGATACATAAAAGTTGCGATCGAATAAAGTTCATATATACTAATTAACGCCAAGATGTCGACAAAGGCTACAACACAGCACACGCGTCGTGCACCACTTTCGCTATCCGGCGGCGGCAAACAGCAGAGTCAAAATCATTATAGCGGCAAATCTACGGAATCCAACGGCAGTTCAAATAATAGCGCTAGCGCTAAAAATGACAATAAGCATTCTGCAAGTCAGAAGACGGAATCCAGTGTTAACGATGTAAAAGAGTCGACACCGAAAGATTTGAAAAAGCCACAAAACGCTGACAAAAAGCAACAACAGCAATCCGCCAATAATGAGACAGTGAAGAAAAATGAAAAGACTGATGAGAAGAAAACACAGAATGGCAGTGGCAAAGCCTCTACAAACGGCGGTGCCAAAGAGAAACAGCAAAATGGTAGTGATAAACAGGACAATAATAGTAATAGTAATGGCACCAACGCCAAGACGGTCGCCCCTAACTCAAATGGGAATGCCAACGCCAAGAATAATGCAAAGGCAAATGAAAAAGCTGCACAGCCGACTGCAAAGGAAGATACAAAAACTAAGGAGTCGAAACTTGCAGAGCCCGTTGAAAAGAGTGAAAAAGAGCCAGAGAAGGAGAAGGATAAGGAAAAGGAGAAAAAGAAAGAAAGTGAACCTGAAAAAGTTGTTGAAAAAGAAACTAGATCTCGACGTCATGAGGCAGCGGTCGTAACCGAGCCGGAAAAGAAACAAGCAGATAAAAATGAAGCCAACAAAGGTGATGAAACAAAAATGGAAGTATCTACACCAACATCTCGATCCAGTGCTGGACAGGCTAAATCCCGGGCTACACCTACAAAGGGTGTCGAGAAATCTGGCAGAAGCACACCCACCAAACCGGTGGATAAGCCAACTGCTTCACCACGTAACAAAACCGTCACCACAGTCATAGATGATGTTGAAATGGAACCACTAGCTGTGGAGAACTCACCAGCTAAGTCCAAAGAGAATACGTCACCAGTCGTGGTCGCAGCAGCTGCAGCTGCCTCTGTGCTGCAGCCACCAGCCGCCACGTCGACTCCCGGCAAAGCAACAACGGCAACACAAAAGACTAAACCACAAATCGTCGATGCCAAATCAGATCAACCGATAAATGCACCCAGCTGTGGGAGTTCACCGGATCGCAAGAGTGTACCACGCACTATTACACATATCGGTGGACGTCGCAGCATACGTCCACTTAACGAATACACTCCTTCGAAATTCCAAAGTAATTTACAATTTCGTGAGTCCTATCGTCGCATTAACACTGAACTGGACGTCAGTTCAACCACCAATACCAGCATGAACGTGACAGTTGGCTCAGAGGTACCAAACAACTCATCTTTTTCATTTTTCGGACGTGGTCGTAAACGTGACCGTACGCCACCGCGCCAAACGCAATCCACTATGGAGTTGCAAACTGACGCAGACTATTCGCCACCAAAACGTGCACGTCTCGATATGTATAGCTTGTTTAGCGTAGTTTCTTCTCCCTTAACAATGTTACGTTCGCGTTTTTCGAGAGCTTCCATACAAAGCAGCACACCGGTGAAGTTGGCCACTAAACTAGCAGCCGCAGATGAGGATGAAGCTGATGTACAAAATGTTTCCGGCATTTCGATTGAAGAGGAAAATGCCACCGACGGCGGTGAAAGTGACGAAAAGACGGCGACCGAAGACGTCACTGTAGGGAAAAATGCTGACGATGATACTACACCCAAAATGGACTCACCAATGAAGGTGGACGAAAAGTGTGGTATGGAAAAGGGCGACGAAGTGAACAAGGTGCTGGAGGATGCATCCAAGTCCTCGAATGTACATGAGGTTGCAGCAGGCATCGCAGACACATCCGTTTCTTCGGCTAAAAATAAGAGATGTCACATTATGTAAAGTGTATTTGTCGAGAAATTAAGAGTATTGTCTATAATAGTTATCATAATTTTCTTTAAATGTTTCAGATGTTTAGCTTATGTACATCTTTGTATGTTAAAACGTCTAAACATTATTTTTACGTTCGTAATACATACATATCCCCGTTTGCTCATTTACGTTCACACATATAATATATTCAGCACTAACACTTATCTAACGTTCATCATACAGTATATTTGTTTAAGCGCAGTTGAAATTGATGGGTTAAGAGAGTTGTGCAACCCGAACACATTAAAATTTAGTTTTGATGAACCCAATTTATACAAAATATGTATAAATGTACAATTTACCTAAAGTGAAATTCAATATAACATTTGCAAAAGTGAAATTTTATAATATTTAGTAAAAGTTGTTGAGAAAATATAAGACAATACCATTTGTTATGGTTTGTATTGTTTACCGATGTGTCAGTTTTCCTGAGATATTTGCCACTTCGCTAACATAGAACCGTAGTCCGTATGATAGATTGTTTTATATTATTGCAACAACAAATTTGTATTTAATAACCAAATTAATTTCAGACCTATCTCATTTCACATGTCAAAAAATATTATCTTTTAGGCTTTTCTGCAACCTTTTCTGCGCAGAAAGGCGTAAAAGAATAAATATTTTGCAGAATTATAGAAACATAATAAAATTTTTTAAGTTTGCTTGATTGCTCATTATAGAAATTGTAATAATTTAGTGCTAGTTTAAAATCAAAATCATATCGCAATTGCATTTTGCATTTTAAGTAAGCATATGTATTTGAAGAGACCTTATGTAATACATACAACACAAGTATGTACGTATTTATAGTACCTTACGGACGTTCATTGTTTGTAATCGTCATAAGATTTGTGTATTAGTTTTTGTTTGCAAATAACAAAGTTTCATTTAAAACCTTTGTCAACCAATCATAATAATTTCATATATATATTTGTACTCATGCATTACAATGATTATATAAATATATACTACATACATAAATTTATGGCAATTTTTAACAATATTCAATATTCGTAAAAATAAAGGAGATTTTATACAAATAGGAAAGTATTTTTTCTTGGTAAAGTACATACATAGGTTCATTTGAGAATTATGAGATTTTTGAAAACAAATTAATTCCAATCGGGAAGCATCCACTACCCAAGAAATGTTCTTACCAAGCATCTACCGGTAAAGAAAAATGTTCGTACTTTCCTGAAAACAGAGGTCTGCGTAACCGTCACGGATTTGAATGCACAGCTGACCAAGCGCTGTGACTGCAGCTGCATTACTTAGAGCTATTGTGCAAGCCTTTGACATTCTTAGCCTTATTTTGAATTATATGTATCTCCATTAGACCATTCTGTGAAACTAAACAAAAAATGGGGTAACTGCCCACGTTTATTTTTATTGGGTGAATGAAAATGGAGGCGTCAACCTAAATTGTTTGCATGCAATGACAAAGTACATACAACTAATTGTTTTTTTGAAATTTTGAAACGTTGCATTGTTGCTTTCAGGAGTTTAATTTAATTTTGCTAAAGACTTCAATTTTTTTTTAATTTTACAAAATAAAACAAAACATTTTTTTTTTTAATTTTACTCTTATTAAATTTTTTTAACAATAAATTTAAATTTACTAAGACACTAACTGACATACCTAAATAAAAGCGTTGAACGGCGCGTTTTTTATCGCCCACCGTTAACGCCAAAGTAACATCCCTAAATAAAGCTGCACTTAAATTTTAATATTTTTGCAAAAGAAATATATATATTAATAATACTTATATTCATTTGTTCAATCATTAAACATTTCGCAACAAGATATTTTTCAGAAAAAATATGTTTTCTTTATTTTCTGCAACCAACTTTACTTCATAACGCGCTTTCAAAATCGAATTTTTCAATAGTCACCGTTGCCGACTCCCTTATTTAGATACATATGTATGTGCAATACAAAACCTATGGACATGTGGAATTTCTGATAGTAATTTGCCGCTGCCGCCTTTATTTAGGTACGGCAGTAATACTGTCTACACCACCTTTACTTCTTAGTAAATGGCAGCACTACTGGCAACATCTCGCAGAGACCGTATATAATTTTTTATAATTTACGTTCTCTGATTCTCGCATAACTTGGCAGTACTTTGCATTGGCAGTTATGTCAAATTAATTTTCATCATTTTCAACGTTCGGTCGAATTTTTGAAAGAATTATGCTACATTTTATAATTTCGTGTACAATTTTTAACTCACCGTTTGGTTAAATGACGTAAACGTAATAAATAATACAAACGACAAATCAAATACTTCAAGTAGAAGTTATTTAAAATTGAATACATCTTATAGTGATCACAGATCATCTAATATTAAGTGCGCGGCAAAATTTCATCTAGACTTATACGATCGTAACATGGAAAAAGAGGAGACTGCAACAGTGCAGTATCATCATAGCGATTATAAGACACCCAAAAAGTCATCTTTGATAATAGATGGCGAACGCTTATTGGATAAAATAAACATATTAACGACAAGGCCTGAGAATCAGTCATGTACAAAGGTATTAATTGGAGGATCTTTATAAAGAGATTTGATGGTTTTATAATTAACAATTGTGTTGTAATTAGTTTATAAAACACACATATTTGTTGGTGCTGTGCATTTATATATTTAATTTAACACAATCGTAATGTGCAGTTAACTCAGCGAAGTGCCCGTTGTATTCGTGCTGCATATCTTTGCGTTTATTTTACAAAACGAGATTCTTTTGCCAGCTGTCCTTCGTATTTTCTACAATCATCACAAAATTCAACATTATGTTAATAACAAAGTTTCCTAATTACAATTTTATTTAAGCAATATAACCAAAACTGTCTAATTGTTTTCTTCAGCTGCCAACCATAAAGGACTTCGTTATTATTAAGCCAATTAGCCGCGGTGCATTTGGAAAGGTATTTCTGGGATATAAAAATAATGATCCAAATAGATTATATGCCATTAAAGTTATGCGAAAGTCCGAGATGATTAATAAAAACATGGTATCACAAGTGATTACCGAACGCAATGCGTTGGCATTGTCACGTAGTCCATTTTGTGTTAGCCTCTTTTATTCGCTACAATCGGTCTCGTACGTCTATTTAGTTATGGAGTATATGGTAGGTGGTGATCTAAAGTCGCTCCTCACCATGTACGGGTACTTTGACGAAGCAGTTGCGCGTTTCTATGTTGCAGAAGTTGCGCTTGCGTTGCAATATTTACACGAGCACGGCATTGTGCATCGTGACATAAAGCCAGATAATATGTTGATATCAGCGACCGGTCATGTAAAATTGACCGATTTCGGTTTAAGCAAGATTGACAATCGCAGAGGTAATTATAATTTTGATTTTTTTTTAATAATTTTGTTTTATTATTATTATTTTGCTTTTCTTTATTTATTATTTTGCTTTTTATTAAATTATTATGTTTTTTTCAAATAATATTTTTTTTTTAATAAAAATTTGTTATTTTAGATTTGGAAATTTCGGATTTGATAAATATATCGCCCACCTTAAATACACGTACACCTGGCCAGTTGCTTTCTCTTACGTCACATTTATCCTTTGGATCAGAGAAGAAAATGGAGTGTGGCACTGGCATCTCAAATCTGATGAATGCTATGAATAAGCGCAGTATGATTGTTAATATGTTTATGTTACTATATATTGGTTAAATATTTTATGCTACAGATATGATAACTGAGTCTTCGGATAGCGAGGCAGACACATCATTTAATGAAGCTGAACGCACAAGCGATAGCAAAATATCTGGTGTCTCACCGTTCTTTTCCGCCGAGGAGATTAATGTTTCGGTTTCACATACATGCACTATTAATGTGAGTTTGTAAAGAGATTGAGAATTCCTTTACATAAAAATAAATAAATTTATTTACGACTTCGTTTGCAGACGCAACTTGCCGACAGCACTTCTTCGTACCATACGTGCACATCCACAGAGATAAGCAAAAATGATACAAGTACCGGTGTCGGAAGTGCGGGCTCTAATACAAAACACGTTGGCTTCGTAGACATTAGTATTGATCTCAAGGTTGCAGCTGCGGCGGCGCGAGCGAATTGCAATGTGAGTAAAACATAAAAAAATGTATATTTAGTTAAATTTAAAAATTATATTAAACTTCATTGCTCTTATCATTAAAAAGGGTTGCAAGCAGGAAAAAAATATACGTTTAAATGATAATAACACAGAGAATAAGGTTTTGATTAAGGTGGAGCAGAGAGAGCAGGAAGATGCTTCATTTGAGTTTAGCATGGTTCGAAAGCGTTCCATGGATGAGGTGTGTAAGCTGTTTTTTATTGTTTGCGTGTGGGGTTTCGGAAAGAACATCTTTGGTTAAAGTGTTTATTTACTGCTATCTACTTTAAATTTTAACACTCTTTACGACTTTTGCATGCAACGTTCTTTGAAAATATTATGTGATGTCTGTCTGTCGTGCAAATATTTACTGTACTTTTTCACTGTTGCATTGTGTTTATCAACTTTCCTTTACGTATATATGTGTTTTAATTTTTGTTGTTGTCATTTAAACTCATATATTTTAAACATAATTATAGCGTTTGCGTGTGTCCAAAGTCGCCGAAGACTCGGGCGTATCGAGTCGTAAAAGTGACTACTCTCTATCGCAGATCAACACGACTACCAATTCGCTAGATAAGGCTGAGAATATGTTTATTTCGAAAAATGATACCAGCTGCTCAGACTATTCGCGCAGGTATGATACATGAAATTACTTAAAAGATATGAAAATTATATGAAAATCATTGGATTTATTTGTAATTTTAGCTATAACACGAATAATACTAATGAAACCAGCAGTATGCGTTCACCGTTTCGCAACCTTTCGAAAAATTTCAAACGTCCTGAATTTCTAAGGTTGTTCACATTAACTGGAAATACAAAAATTTTAATAAAAAAATTTTTATTTCTATATTTATCACCTTTAGGGGTATGAAACGTAAACTAAATCTTTTAAATCGTTCGGAGACCTCATCCAATCTGGAGACGGACGGTTCCAATTCTGCATCGAACTCTGGCAGCACTGGACTCACGCAAGAGATTGATATGCTGGATATCGGCAGTAGTACGCCGAAAAAGCGTAAAGCAGTTAGTGGCGTATTGAAAATACGTTCACTCTCAGACGATGAAATGCCGCCGACACTCAATGAGCACGTCACAAATGTAGTGTTCTCGACACCTGTGTCATCGCAAAAGGTGCCACGTCGTGACGGTGGTTTGTTGGGTAAACTTAAGGCCACACGTTTCGCATTACCAATCTCGATAGAGGCGAAAAAAATCGAACCAATGACAGAGAAGACGTCCTATCTTAAAATGGCTGCCGACGATCCCACCATGTCACCCATTAATTTGGGCAATAATGTGCCGAAAACACCGAAATGCATAAATACACCATTTCGCACACCGAAATCGGTACGTCGCGGCATTGGTCGTCAGTCCTTTGAACGCATACTGGGCACACCCGACTACTTGGCGCCGGAATTACTGTTGCGGCAGGGGCATGGACCGGCTGTGGATTGGTGGGCACTCGGCGTTTGCTTCTATGAATTCTTGACAGGCTTGCCACCCTTCAACGATGAAACACCACAAAAAGTATTCGACAACATTCTAAATAAAAGTATAACTGACACGTTCGAATGTATAACACTATTTGGATTTTTTCATAAATCAACACTTCTGCTTATAGATATTGAATGGCCACAAGGTGATGAAGCGCTATCAGCCGAAGCGATAGAAGCTGTCGATCTGCTGTTAACAATCGAACCCACAGAGCGTCCTGCAGCCAAAGAGGTGCAGCAAATGCGCTTCTTCGAGTCCATAGATTGGCAGAATATTGAAACCGTTGAACCGCCCTTTGTGCCAACGCCTGATAATCCCACTGACACGGCTTATTTTGAGGCACGCAACAATTTGCAACATTTAAAGTTGTCCAATTTCACGCTAGAAGACTAGAGACACGTGGCTTAAGACTGTTTAGTGTGTGGGGGGTCCGTGTATTACTGGTGTATGCCGCAATACAAATTTTCCCTATAAGTTTGACTAGTGAATATGCGAGATATCGTCACTTGAGAGCCATAATCGCATTGTAAGAAATAAGTAAAGCATTACACACATCCTTTAATCTAATTAAATCGAATATTGTCGTTTTATTGCTATATTTTGTATTGCTTTCTTTAATATTGTTTTTACTGTATGTAGCTAATTTATCTGTTAAACGTCTTGTTTTATTAAAAAAATCCTTTCAAACCAGTTAAAATTATCTGCGCGTGTAGTAATATTTAGTTTTAATAACGATTTTGTAGCAATATTTAACTTATATGTATTGATGTCGAATATAAACAACAACAAGAAGTAGAAAGATTTGTATTTCCTTGATGTAAATACAAATATTTTTATAATAATCTCACAAATATCATCAAAAGTGTTAAAATTCTGCCTTAAGTGTAGCTTCCTGCTTTGAATTACTCGATTATTGTTTTTGCGCGAAGATATATTGAATCGTACTGAACAACATGTAACATATCAAATGTGTCATTGTTTAAATTAATCGCATTCATGTAAAATTTTCTCGTTAAAGCCATTGTTTACTATTTATTTTTTCACAAATTTATCTTAAATTTAACTTTTTAACTTTTTATATAAATATTATGTAACATATACAAAACTATTACGTAATAAAATAGAATTGCACCGATAAATTGTATATATAATAAAATTGATTTAACTGCTGTTGCGGTGAAATATGTTAAAACTCACACATTTGTAGCAAAACATTAATTTTGCGTTTTTTAAGTGCTGAATATTTGCAAACCAGCTGATCAAATTTGACCTGGATTTATTAGAATTGTTTTCCTCGATTCGTATAACCCTTTTTATCTTCGTATGAAGTTTGATTTTCATAGTATGCCTATTCGTTGAAAATCGAAAACTAGCAACAAAGAAGCAGCTGAGGATCTCAATATCTCTTTTGGATCGGATTGAAACGCAAATCCTCAATTTACAGACCTGTAATACTTGGGAAAAGACTTGACTCCTTCACAATTCTAGGTCTCGGTCGGTCTGTTGTGAATTGCATCGTTCGTGCTGGCTTGTGAATGCAACGGAATGCAGTACTAGCGCACTTTTTCTGATGCTTACCATCATCGCGATCAATTGGTGTACCATCTTGGCTCTCCTACATACATATGCAGCGGTGGCAATATTCATATGACTAACCTCTGCAGTGTTCTTGTTAATAAGAACTTGGATTGAAATTAGCAGTTTTCAGTCGTGTATTATTCTTGTAACAGAATAAAACCTTTAGGAAATGTTGCGGAGACTATAAACCAAGGCTCAATATAAAGTTTGCTAGGTTCCGATTACGTAACCTTCAACTTTTCGTTAACATCATGTTCCAATTACAATATGCACCTAAAGATTTCCTAGTGTTTCGGCCAATACAAACCCTTACATGCCTGATATCAGCCACTCGTGGTTAAATATACTAATTTTGTTCAGCATAACGGATATTTTTTCAATAAAAATAATACCATATATATTTTCGGTATAAAAAAAAAACAATCATTAAAATCGTTCGCTTGTGCAAGCACTTCCGCACTAACTGTATCTACAGCGTGGATTACGTGCGCCGCGGGACACAGTATTGAAATGACTACCAGCAATATGGGCGCCGCACTGCAGCGAACCAATTACATTTTATTACAACAATAACAAAAATGAGCACAGAAGGCAAACAAATCGTAGGCGCTCACTCAGTCAGCCATGGTGGCACTGGTCCAGTTGGCCAATTGTCCTAATAAATGCTATTCTAATAATGGCTGTGTGTTTTTTTTCAGGCGCTGCCGCTGCTTTCGACGAAAAATGTCCGTTGAGTGCACTTGCGCGCTGGAAGTGGACGGAGTGCTATTTGCTCTAAACTAGGTATTGTCCTTGCTGTGGTTTTACGCTGGTGTGTTGTTGGTTTTCTTCTTTTGTCATTGGCGCCTTTCCACATTTTCCGTTAAGTTTTATTTTCTTTTGGCACTCGAAATCGGTCTCCGATGTAAAATTCGTATTGTTTTGATAACTGAGGTCGTCTACCCATAAAAGAGACCTACAAACAACTACATATTCACATACATATGTACATATATACAAATAGTATTTTAGCAGATATTCGTACGAGCCCACGTGTAGTATTTGTGCCATATACTAAATATTTATTCCTTCTGTATTGTGCATAGTTCCTACAGACAAAATTAAAGCTCGATATTTAGCGAGCACCACGTGTGCAACGGTAAGTAGCCAGCCATTAAGTTTTACTACAAGCATCATTGGTTACGCGACATTAGCAAAGCGGCTAAGTGAGGGCAATATGTGTTCCAAAGCAAACTGAACTTTCAAAATTTTATTTTTTTTTAACAAAATTTGCTTTCATAATGGCAATTATAGTTCGAGAAAGTGTCAGCTTAAAATTCTTTATAAATTCATATAAACCTTATGTGACGAATCGAACGAGCAACTATTTCAAAAGCAAAACCATAGCATAATCATATACTACTGTGATCAAATTGAAAGGTGAATATTTAATTTATATTTCGCGAGTTTTTCAAATCGTTAAACTATTAAATGGGTCTGGTGGTGAACGCGGGCAAGACGAAATATCTCCTGTCATCAAACGAACAGTCGTCGCACTCGCGACTTGGCACTCACGTCACTGTTGACAGTCATAATCTCGAAGTCGTAGATAATTTCGTCTCTCTTGGAACCAGTATTAACACCATTGACAACGCCAGGATCGAAATCCAGCGCAGAATAACTCTTACCAATAGGTGCTACTTCGGGCAAAGTAGGCAAATGAGAAGTAAAGTCCTCTTTTGACGAACAAAGACCACACTCTACAAGTCACTCATTATCCCCGTCCTAGTATATGGTGCTGAGGCATGGACGAAGACAACAACTGATGAGTCAGCGTTACGAGTTTTCGAGAGAAAGGTTCTGCGGTGGATCCTTTTCGCATTGGCCACGGCGAATATCGCATTCGATGGAACGATGATCTGTATGTGATGTGCGACGACGTTGACATATGTAGTTAAGCGAATTATTAGACAGCGGCTAAGTCATATCGTCCGGATGGACGAAAACACTCCAGCTCTGACAGTATTGGACGCAGTACCCGCCGGGGGAAGGATGGAAGCAGAGGAAAAGGAAGACCTCCACTCCGTTGGAAGGATCAGGCGGAGAAGGACCTTCGCTTTTAATATACAATTGGCGCCACCTTGAGAAAAGAAGAAACGACTGGAGCGTCTACGTCTCTAGGTTACGCTATAGTAGCACCGGCCGCCTGACATTAATCTGGAAACCCAATTAAATAGGTAAGGTTGCATTTTTGGGCCAACGCTCGACTTAACATAAAAATATATATTATACCTCTTTATTTGGAGGATTCCAAAATAAAATATTTTTCTAATATATGTATGAAAGCTGGACTAGATGTTTGCTTGAACTAACGATAGATTCATACTGTACGAAGACAGCGTCCCGGAATCGACCTTAAAAGTTTCATTAAGTTTGCAAGACAACGACAACCCAGCCAAGTTTCAAAGAGTCGACAGTGGCTTTGCAGTAAAATTGAAACATCTAAGTGAATTTCGGTTAAGTAGGCGTTATGTGTCCCTGTGTCGCTAATGATGAAAATCCATTACAAGTTCTCGCACATACGCCCCTGCAGTGACAATGGCAATTATTCAATGCAGCCTAAGCGTCAACGCATGTTGAACGAAGCGCACTCGGTGTACACACATGACGACTTGCCTACACCAACAACACACAAGCACGCACACATGCATCTATATAAGAGCATTTATACCTCGTTTGGCTGTCACTTGAACTTTATCCGCAGCACAGCGCTAACAGCGATTGTAACGCAGCCGTTGTTCTCACGCGGCGACGAGCGACGAGCGACAAACCGTGTGTTGCGTGAAAATCACTGAACCGTGAAAGTAATACCGTTGCTGCAGTGCCAATTCCCATCCCCGGCGGACAAACAATTGCAACATTCCCGCTACACATAGACGCAGTAAATCACCAGCATTAGCAAGCCAAGAGGCAGCTGCAATAAATGGAAAGCAGGCACACAGCAGAAGAGCAGCTCAGTGGAATCATAAGCGTGTTTGTATGTATATGTGCGTGTGTGCATACTTAGTTTATGCAAATACGAATCAGCAGTGTAGAAGTGCGAAATGAAGTCAACATCCAGTGCCATTTGGTGGATAAAGAGTCCAAAGAAAACATCGAAAAGGGCTATAAAAAAGCGAAAGCAATCAGTTGGCGCCAGATTCAGCAATGACATGACGGATCTATTTCGCAACATATCGATGCATGCGTATGGTAAATTGGTCGACAACACATTGAATGTGTGGGAGAAGTGAGTATACGCATACATGCACACATAGATCAGCAATGAAGACTAGCAAATTAATGCTGCATTGAGGGAGGAATACGCTTGTACGCAATATTACTCATACGCAGCGTTGATTGTTAGTTGGAGCTGTTTATACATAGCAAGATTTCAATTCTTAAACGGTTTACATATAATTTTAAATGGGAAAATTTGCTTTATGAAGTAGAAGTTGTATTTTAGTGAAATGCGTTTGCCATTTGGTCATAGTTTTACTGATGCTAATCTAATAAGGGTCAGTCAAGTCGTTGTGAACATATCTGGCTCGTTATCGGATCGATGTCGCAGCAGCTTAGCTTAAGCTGAACTTAAGTGAATGAAGGGGCTAGGTCTAACTGCATAAAGTATGAATGGTGACTTATCATCAGTTCGAGGAGTTTACGCATTAAGAAATTAAGCTCAAATCTATAATTCTCTTCCCGACCTTAATAAAATTGTGACTTAAGTATTTTTAAAATGATAATGGCTTTGTAACCACGACTCAGAAGTCAATTACTCTCCATTTTATAGATTCTGTACCGAAACCGATATATTATTAATTATAGCGCATTTGTAGCATTAAATAAAGCGATCAAATCGGCATCTTCATACAATAATATTTATATTAAGGGTATAAATATTATTGTAGTCTTGTAGTATATTGAGTAGTCGAAAAAGTCTTTTCGTACACTGTTGGTATATGGTATGACACAATGTGATTGGTAGCGCTGGAGACAACCGACTGCAACGACATCTATTGACAAAATACGAAAAGACTTTTTCGACTATCCAATATTATTATACTTCAGTTCCGTCGAAGTTATCATTTCTTAATTTTTAGTTAATACTTACGGCGGAGGTTCAAGGCAAGACGATATCATGGTCAAACAGCACTTTTTTCACTAAAATGGGCCCGTTTTTCTGTTAAATAATAGAATAATATATTGGTGGTCGATGTATATTGCATATAGTGAACCCGGTGAAAACGGTGAACATCACTTTTTTAACCGATTTGAGCCAGGTTCTCTGTGAAGACCGCTGTCCCTTGGTGTCTGACCGATACCACTGTTTGCATATTTCGTTAACGGTAACGAAATGACACAAGAACGCTATCAGTTTGCACTTAAACAGTATCAAACCATGCTCTCAATTGTATTTACGCAATAATTGGCTTAAACTTACTTGTATGTGCGCCACAATAAATGAATGTCACTGTACCTTCATATATCGGTTTGTTCATTTACCGTTGTGCCTACATATATACTATGTATATCTTTACGTTCTCATATTTGCAGATTAATATGGTTGGCTGTGCATTTAACAACAATGTTCACGCTGTTTACGATTCTGTCACTGATATGGGAACAATTTGTCGCTCAGTACATTGTCATCAACCTATCCAATCCACTGTATCCCATTGAATCCGTGGCATTTCCATCAATTTCCATCTGCTCGAACAATAGAATCTCAAGGCAAGCAGCATTGGCGTATGCAAAGGAGCTGTGAGTTTGACATTTCACTTATTCTAGGTATTAAATGCACACACACACACACGCGCTCACACACACCACAAAGCACGCCTGAATGTATGCATTCATCGAAAGGCATTTACCAGTAATTAACAGCGAGCGTCGTTGAGTCGCCATGAAATTATCAGACAAAACAGTTTCTTAGTTCTATGAGGACGCGATTGTAATTCCTAGCTTGCCTAAGAACCGGTTGGGTATATTCATCATGTTTATTAGCGAAATATAGTATCAAAAAGAGCACTTTAGAAATCGTTTGTAAGCTTCTGTTTACAACATTCAAAGCGTAAAGAATTCTAATAATCAAAGATTACCATCTTCAAGTGGAAACCTCCGCTTTACTTCTATTGCAAAGGAAAACCCACCAGAAGACACATCTAAATAAGAAATACAAAGTTAGGTTTGGGGTTTATAGCCAGCCGTCTCAAAGTTTCAGGCATGGGCTAAGGTCTATCACGGAAACAGCATAATACTTGTTAATAAATGCGGGCTAAAAGAAAAATGAAAACCATTTCGGCACAGAAAAATTAGCCAAAGGACAGTTACCAGTAGTTACGATGCCATGAGAAGTTAGTTTTAAACTCTACAATCACAACACTGTTTTTCAGGTCGAAACCTTGGATTTAACTGAAGTCCTGAAGTGAGTAGAAAAGGAAACTGATTAAGTTTGTTTGGGTTGTCACAGGGAAGTTACCTCTAATGTGGCATGTCATAGTACTATTTTGGCCCCAGACGATTGAGACGGAGTTCCTTTTAGAGTACCAAATGGCAGAAACATATACGTTACACACTTGAAACACTGAACACATCTATTTATTTATTATTTTAGGAGTGCAAAGGATCTTCAAGGCCGAAGCGTTGAGTATTTCATGGAACATTTAAAGTTCTTCATTCATTTTTATCAGAAATTTGATATGGATGTCGATGCTGAGGCTTTCTCTAATTTTCAAGCGTTGTTGGACAAATACGATACATATGAAAATGATACTTTCTATGATACACGGAGGGTGGCCGAAATGGTAATAATCCACAGTCCTCTTTATTAATGCATATATATTCGGTTTATATATACTTGTATATAAATATAGATACAGCATAGAAGCTCAACTAGTAATTATGTTAAATCTTCTTTTGTATTTTCAGCTCACGCCCACATGTGAGAGTCTCATACGTAATTGCAAGCTATCAGGTGTCGAAGTCGAATGCTTCAGCCGTAAGACATTTCAGAAAAGTTTGACGACTTATGGATTTTGCTGTACCTTTAATACAGGAAATTTGTGAGTAAAATTGGTTTAAGTATACGAAAAACTCCCCCGAACAGTAAAAAAAAATATATTCCAGTAAAACTTACTTTCCAGTATATGCAATTTGTATTGATTATCGACGTTCTCTTAAGTATACTTTCTGAGACAATTTTTTCACTTTGGTTCTAAAATTCTATCATTCTAAACTCGCTTTTTGCGAATTTCAAAATATTTTTAAACAATTATATTCTTTTTCATCGTCTACAGTTACAACAATCGTAAAATGCGTGATCAATTCGTTAATTCGGAACTTGGTTTGACGGTCGTTTTGAATACCAGTCATAAGGATGATTTTATGTCCTTATTGAATATAGATGGTTACATTGTCATCGTCCATGATTCCGATATCTTTGCCGATACAACATCGGGTGAGTCACACGAGCTATTTATAACATATGGCGAAGAGTCCTTTCTGGCATTGCATGCTCTTTTGGTTTATACAGAACCCAATTTGAGTTCATTTAGTCCGCATACAGTAAGTGGGATGCCACTGATTTGAGCGAAATTTGTAAATTTCTTCCAAATGTTTTTACTTGCAGCGTAAATGTTATTTCGAAGATGAGTTTTCTCTGTATACAACGCGTACTCAATGGAATTATAGTTTCTCCAATTGCGTAACACGCTGCCGTATTCGTAGTATTATGGCGTTGTGTCGTTGTATACCCTTTTATATGGATACCACATTGTTGTCGGATAAAGATGGCGCCATTTACTGTACCCTGCAACATGTGCCTTGCCTGCTCAGCTATAAATGTGAGTTTGCGCAGAGCTCTCTGTAGCACTAAGCATGAATATATATATATATTGTAATTTCAACAGTTAAATGGAACAATGTGCTTACACACCGCGAGTTCGTGCCGGGTTTACAACGTGCCTACGAAGAAGCTCTGTACTGTCCAGAATGCCTGCCAGCCTGCAACGATATACAATATGGTGTGTCCTTCATGGCGTTGCCTATAGATCGATTCTTAGCTACCACTACAAAAGCGTAAGTTGAAATAAAGTACAGTTATGTTGAAGGTGGTCGTAAGCAAGAAATTGCCGCTAAACTAAGCTTACAATTCACCGATTTTCTTCGCTATCCATAACATAAATGTTTTAAGCCAGAACTGTTTGGGTGCAAATTTTAATTTTAGTGAATTGGATAACATCGGCCTGGATTTGGAGGAGATGTCTGTATTGCGTATCCACTTTGATGAACCATATGCAAAGTATTATAAGCGCGTGGTGGGTAATACGTGGTTTGAAGCATTGTGTAAGTATATAGCTGAAAGTGTTATGTCGTTTATAAATCGTATTAGCCTTGAACAATTCTTTCTTTTGCATTTCTAGGCACAGTTGGTAATGTAACCTCAATATTTCTGGGCTTCTCTATTGTTGCAGCCTTTGAGATTGGCTTCTTTGCAACAAAATACTTAATACTTGCAATCAGATCAGCCATAAGCCAAGACCATAAAGAAGGCAAAAAGAAAGACGAAATGCAACTCTATATATGTCCTTAAATAAGTTAAAATATTTTTCACGCATGTAATTCATTCGATGTTTTATGGTAGATATGTAGGTACACCTCATTAAAGCTTTGATGCCTATGCCACAATTTTGATATTATTATTATTATTTATTTCCTCTGGTTGTTCACGAGTGATTCAATGCTTCAGAGGTGGTAAGAAACAGAATTTACTTTTAAAGGCCAAGCCATGCATCTTTAAATATTCTTTTTCTGAAAAAACTCAATTTCGACGAGATGTTTATTGTTATATTTTTTTTGTTTGATATTTTCATTGAGTTATCCAGCATAAAGCCACCTGACAGTTCGAAAATCTTTATATTAGGTATATGGGGACTCAGGGAAGTATTGACCCGATTCAACCCATTTTTGATATTCGAAAATACTAGTGTCAGGAAGTTTGTCCGTCAGAATTTCATTTGTATTTCTCACACATTGACCGTATTTATGGTCAAAACTCAACTATAGATACTATGGTCCACAAATTCGGGGCTTAAACAGTTTTGTTTGGATTTGGACAATGCTTGGTTATAAGAAGGCATACTTTAAAGGAATTAATACTGCAAATTTTTACCCCGTCATATCAATTGCTTGATTTGTGTACCTGAGTGTGAAAGAATCAAATTGTACTTAACATTGTGTTATATTGGAACTAGGCGAGGTTGTGGTCCGATTTTACGATATTTAGTCGAAGTCGATTCACACCGTTGGCCGAGGTTTCTATGATATTTTTGGTGGGCTAATTTGATTATTGTGTCTTTATTGGTTAAGGATATATGTACATTAAATTTAGCAACAACTATTCAGCGAACTGCCGATTCCTCTCAAGGTAGAATGATGTAATGACGTAAAGACAATCTGTTCAACGAAGCACTCAGAGAACGTTTATCTCTGTCTGGACTTTGTACCGACGATTAATATGGATAATGCCTTACCTCGCATTCCACAATGGCCTTTTTGTCTAGGGTTTCAAAAAATATAGGATATGGTAGCATTATTGTAGAAGTTACTGACAAAATTAAGTATTAACTGAGTTACAAGTTTTTTGCTGTTCACTTTGATTACTGAAGGCACCAAACTAAGTATAAACAATATTTTGTACACTCGATGGAAATAATCAATTAGCGCAAGCAATTACTGCCAATTTACGGTAACTTGTGGAAGAGTACACATTTTTACGTACATACAATGAGATTAAGCATTTCACAAATCTTTACAACTCTCTCATCTTCAATGACTAACAATAGAGTCTAGTTGTAAGCCTGATTGCTCCACTAAACGCTCCACTAATAAGCCATAATGCTGCGTAATTAGTTCAATATGCGTACGAACATGCCAATACTGGCACTCTTCTCTGGCACTTCGACATATCAGTAACGACTGACACCAAAGCAATTAACCGACGCTAATACGCCAGCGACTCTAATTTACAGGTACAAGGTAACCGAAAATCTACAAGTGCCGCCAACCCAATGCTTACCAACTCACCACCCCATTTCATGGGTGTATGTTTCGTATATAAAACCCATGGCATTTGCCATTAGCGCTACAATTAGTACGACTGTCGGTTGTCAAACAACGTTAGTGTATACGGGTATTGAGTCTATTTCACCTGGCACGATTGCTGTCCGAAGGTAAATGGCAACACTATCGCTGCACAAAAAGCGCTACACACCTCAACAAGCGCCGAATAAAACGCATTCGCCATTTCTGCTGGGACGTGCACCTTGGTGGGTGCCGGCGGTACCAGCTGCACAACGCGATGGCAAGCGGAAAATCTCATTTGCCGAGGCATTGAAGGACTTTCTGCGGAATGTGTCATTTCATTGTTATGGAAAATTAGTGGAGCCACATCGACGTTTCCACGAACGGTGAGTACTTGGCAATATCACCCGTCATGAGTGTTTGTCGGAGTCGTTGGAGCGAGAATTTAATCAACAGCCTTTTGTTGTCGCTCTTCATTTACTTGCAGTTTCTTTTGGATTATATTCCATATCACAATGATGAGCGTAATGATTGTCTTTCTATGGAGAACGCCCATCTTCGAGGGGCAATTTTTAAGCACAACCATGTTCGATCCATTGTATCCTATACATAAGGTGCCCTTTCCCACAATATCAATATGCACGCTGAATCGCATGTCGAACGCCTCCGTTACCAGATATGCGGAGACACTGTAAGCGCCAGCTTTCACACACCATATATGTACATAGATCAAAACTTGATTTTTAAGAACTTAAAAAATATATTTTTGAAATTATATTTGTTTAGTCAGCAAAAAGATCCATACAAACGAGGAGTTAACTATTTTTATCATGAAATAAGAAAATTGAGCTTTCCATATTCAAAGGCAACCGAAAAAGACGAGAACTATGAAGATTTTTTAGAATTTCAAAACTTTCTGGATATATACGACACCACGGATAGTGAAGTATTTTTTAATACCAGAGATCGCATGAAGCAGGTTAGCATCAATTTGAAGATATTTAAATTAAACCGAATTTGAACTCGAAAATTTTGTTCGACCATATGTTAGAAAACTGTAGCTTATATGTCAGCCTTAATATTTTTATTTTAAACAAAAAATATTCCTTATTTCTTTTCCTTATTTTCTTTCATTAGTTAACACCAAATTGCAAGGATATATTGGTCCGTTGCCGTTTGGCCGGAGAGGACTTTGATTGTCTGACGAAATTTACAGAAACTTTAACAGCGAATGGATTTTGTTGCACCTTTAATGACGATGGCCTGTGAGCTTTTTAAAATATATGAAGACAATCTGAAAATTCTGGAAAGTCACAATTAACGGGTGATCCAAGTAGAGGTACTTTTTTCTATAGCCTTTTTTTGACAGATTACCCATGAGTCGTGTGATATCACACCGTTAGACTTTTTCCTGTGGGGATATGTAAAGTCCAAAATCTATATCGCTTCGATTGAGGCCTTAGAGCAGAACATCACGCGTGTCATTCGCCACTTACCAGTCGAAATGGTGGAAGGAGTCATCGAAAATTGGACTCTACTTATGGACCATCTGAGACATAGTCGCAGCCATACCTTATTAAATTAGAAGTTTCGGTATATTTTCTTTGAAAAAGTAGCGCTCCTTGAAATGGTTCAACCTTTTTAAAGAAAATTATGCTTGCCGAAAAGCTTTGTCCGTCATATTTTTACTTCTGAGTATGCCTAAATTTATAGAGCTAGTCCTATAGACACTTACTTACAAATTTGATTACGAATAAAGAAGCTGACTGTATACAGTTATATATTTATTCCATTCTTTCCAGATATTCGAAGCCGCGACCTCAAAGTTTAAGTTTTTACGAAGAGCTAAATGGTCTCGTTTTATTACTAAACTCTTCAAATAATGATGAATATTTTAAAGCATCACTATCAGCTAGCTTCGCAGTAAGTTGAAATTATATAAATAAAATAAATTGGTTTCAAAAGTTTGTGGTCAGAGTCTGTCTTTCTGCATTATTCGTAATTCGTAAGAAGACAGTGAATATAACACCATTTAAACTCTCGCAATCCAAAATTAATCGCGATGGATACAATTTTATGGATAATATTTCACGGATGAGGGTCACAATAGACCGTAGGTCGCGGTGAATTTCGCATTTATTTATCTAATTAGGATGAGGAGATGAACTCATTTCTGGAAGTCTCCCTGCCCGTGCAAGAGATAATTTGAGTAATAATATCAATCACGGTCTACTGACATCTCTCTATTTTACAATATCTGCTTGTAATAACATATACAGTTGATATTACAACTCTTGTTTTATTTTCTTAAAGTTTTACATACATTCCTATGGGCACTACGCAGACATCGCAAGCGGTTCGGTAAAGGAACGCTACGTGGAAAGTGGCAAGCATACCTACATGGCAATTAAACCGGGTATCATTGAAACTGTCAACGAAGCTCGCATATTGCCGCCGTCAGTGGTGAGTGCCGCAGTAAAAACAGTTAAAAGGATCAATCTAATCCTATAGACACATTACATTAAACAAAATTTTACTGAATACTGAAAAACTTTTTTTAAAATGCTTTTAAACTTCTTCCTCGCTCACTTTGCAAAGCGCCAATGCTACTTTGGCGATGAGAAAGCTCGGATATTTGGTAAACTATACAGTTACAATAGCTGTATAACACGTTGTCGTATGTATAGCATACTGGTGTTATGCAATTGTTTGCTTTTCATGCATCCCAATGAATTGTTAGATGTGTCTACCGAATATGTCTATTGTACGCTGAGGCACAAAGCCTGCTTGGACCGTTACTATTGTAAGTTTAAGAGAGAGTTAGAGTTAGTTAGTTTGTAACTATATATATTAGCTCCAATATATTTTCACAGTCAAATGGTCGAATGTTATTACTGAGCGCGAAAATATTCCTGGACTCGAACGTGAAATGGAGGACTCTCTTTATTGCCCGCAATGCTTACCGATGTGTTCTTCGGAGCGCTACGTTGTTCATGCCAACGCACTGCCTTTGACTTCATATAATATGCGTACCTTTCCGTAAGTAAAGAATCTTGTAATAATGTTTACTGGTTTTTGTAATCCTGCAACATGTTGATACAGAGTGCGATAGTATCTATATCTATATCTATATCTATATCTATATCTATATCTATATCTATATCTATATCTATATCTATATCTATATCTATATCTATATCTATATCTATATCTATATCTATATCTATATCTATATCTATATCTATATCTATATCTATATCTATATCTATATCTATATCTATATCTATATCTATATCAAAATAATCAGTTTCAACCATTTTGTAGTACATCATAAACCCGACTAAGTATACATATATAAATTAAATATATATTTTGTTCAATTGCAGAGATATAGACGCGGAAAATCTATCGAACTTTGCGTTGACCCATGTTTATTTCGGCGTCTCGCATATTCAGATTTTTAGACGTGTGCTCAAGGACACTTGGTTTGAAGTACTTAGTGAGTTTGTCAATTTTTCAAAATCTGTAACTAGATTTATTAATTTTTGTGTTAATCTTCCCTACAGGTTTTATTGGCAACATTGTGAGCATTATAACGGGCTTCTCATTGGTCGGTATTTGTGAGGTGCTATACTTTATCTGCCGTCAATTGTTTTTGGCTTTTAAAAGTGAACTGGCATCGGAACGCAAAACTAAAAAGCAGAAAGCTAAAACAGATTTAATTATTCTGCCATGAGAAATGATATTTGTATGTTTTACCGTTAAAATATTTTGTCTGAATAAATTATTTACTCCTTGACTAGTTTTGACTAGCTTACTAATAGCTCAATTATGAGATAAGCGACCTTCTAAAGATGCATACTATAAACATAGGGGTTTCAATAAGAGTGATATGATTTCTTAAAAAAAAAAACACTCTAATTGTTAAGGAAATTTAAATGTTTCTTATTTAATGTGAAGAACAATAGGTACAAATATGTTCTGAATATAATGGCGTTCACGACTTCTTTTGCAGGAAGGAATTCGATGAATTCGATCGAGTGCTTTTTCCACTAAATCAAGTCGTATGTCATGAATAGCACGTTCAATATTGACTCGTAAAGCATGAAGAAAGTCTAGTTTATTGCTAAAGAACAATGACTTTAAATAACCCCACGAGAAGCAGTCTAGTGATGTAAAATTACAACTTCTTCAATGCCATTCAGTGTCGCAATTTCTTGAAATAACCAAGTTTCCAAACTCTCTCTCAATAATTCGGTTGTTGCACGTGCTATGTGACACGGAACAACGTCTTGTTGGAACCAGATATCGTCAAGAACAACTACTTCCGAATGCGACCATAAAAAGTTAATTATCATCTATCTATACTGCTTTCCATGGACAGTAATGGTATCACCAACTTCATTTCGAAAAAAGCACGGATCGATGATTCCCCCAGACCAAAAACCACATCAAATTATTAAAATAGGTGAACGTAATGGTTGTTCGTGAATAATTTGTGGACTTTCTTCGCATCAGAATCGGCAGTTTTGTTTATTTCCCGCACCAATCAGAGCCTCTTCGGAGGAGTTGAATTCCTTAAAAAATATCGTTATCGTTTTCAAGTTGTTCCAAGCCAAAAACCAAACGAGTCTCAAACCAGTGGAATGACGGTAAAATTGTTTCGAATTGCTTCAACAGTACGAGTATGCATGCCTTCGAATTTGGGTCCAATGACTTTTTGCTTTTCGCAGAACTAAAGAGGAGGCTCAATAGGAAGAAATTTAGCGACATTAGATGGACGAGCCTCAGTTTAAGGCATATATACAAGTGTTGGAAGACGTCATAATCTATGTTTCAATTTCGATCGCAACCTAAATGAATACTTATCTCGAGTTTTAATAAGAAAATAGAATATTTCTTTAAAATAATTCTTCTTCTTCTTCTATTATATTCATCTCTGTGGTTTTACAAGTTTTTTTTCGTTGACAGATACTTTTCAGTTCATAAAAATTTAACAGTTCCCAGTATCTAGAGATACTCAGTGACTCCGCACAAACGCTGCGGGTATATACAAAGTAATTTAGAAAGCTTTCCGGTTTTTGTAGTCCGCACAGCCGCAGTAATATTACGAAATCAGATTTAGTAACTGAAACCGCGACCCAGACCAAAGATGCGCGCTCATTAATAATTAATTCAATTAACATAATTTTATACCCGCTGGTATGCATTTATAGACGTAAGTATGTGTGTGTGTGTCGGTAAGTGCAGCTTAGGTGCAAGAGCTAACCAAACATAGGTAGGAAGCTGACGGAGTTAGAAAGCATGTCCGTGCAACGCCTGCAGGTTGGACTAAGCAGTACCTGCTAAGTAAGACTCGTGCGCTGTTGATGCTCCTAAGCAGCTTTTGGCCGCGGGCCAGCTTGGAATAATGAATTCAATTTGTTAACTGAAAATGTGCGCAAATTTTCGCTGCCACTGCCGCGTGGCTATTGCCGCCAACAAGGTGGCAACGCGCACAGTTGTTGTTTGTGTTCTGGCGCTCATTGTTGCAAATGCTACTGTTGCTGTTGGCTGCAACAAATGAAGCTACTGAATTTAAATGAATGCAACGGCATTAAAATATCCGTCGGGCGTTGGTTGCACGGGGTGCTAGTGAAGACACAGCCACCGAAGTTATTTGCGGCAACATATGCGGCGTGTTGCACGTTGTATACGGCTGTATGTAATACGGCGCTACTTATGCAGCGCAGCGCCGGCGCATTGTTGCAACTCGTCGGTATTCTGCTATTAAATTTGCAGTAGCAATGGTCGTACTTAAGCAACAAATACATGCAGAGGCATTGTGGCAAACAGCTCATTTGTTCGTATCTGAGATTCATCTGCTGCATTACCCTCATAGCAGTAATAGCCAAGTAGCATTGCAAAAATCGCTAGCAACAACAACAAGCATGATATCGTGTGTGTGTTTGTTTGCTGGGTATTTATTAACAAATTGCCACGAAAGTTGTGTGAACTGTACATGTTACGTTGCCTCGAGGCGGTTGGTGGGTGGCACTTCGCTAGCGGCGCGCTTCGCCAAGTTGCCTGAGTTGCACCCATTTATTATGTGTAGGTATGTGCATGTGCGTCCTCTTATGGTTGTTTGTTTGTGTTTATGGAGATGTGCTGAAATAACTGCTGAGCGCATGATAATATGCAGATCGTTGAAAGTTTAGGTTAAAGTTAGTTGCGCAAATACTTTTCACTTGAGATTATTTAAACAAACTTTGTCTGCGTTTTGGCGCTAACGATGCGGCTCGAAGTGTAATTGCTACTTATTAGCGTACGTGAGCGCATACGCTTGTGCTACGTACATACGAACAGATATACCTCGGAGTGAAATCAACTAGTTATCAACTACTTTACAACTAGTATGAGTCCCGAACTCGACTAGCAACCACAACAGTTTTTTCTGTACAAGCAAATTTCTATTCTGTGGTATAATTTTACATTGACTTCTGTTTAGATCCTCCGACTTTCTTCCGATCGATTGGAACGACCTCACTGGAATACAGCTCACATCAGTACAGTCTAACGAGCCGAAACTGTTCTTTTGGGATTGAATCCACAAATTGCCAGAATGGATATGTAAACTGTGTTCCAGTGAGGGCGTTCTGTTTAGACCGGAAGAAATGTTAGTAAGAAATGCCAAGTTATGGGTGAAGTATAACTCCCCAGCCGCTGTTTTCCAAAATTCTTAACCCGTTGGCGTGATGGAAAATTATTGCCTCGTGTCTATTCACTAATTTCTGACTTTTTCGGAAATCGCTCGCTTCAATTTGATGAGTTGTTGCCGCTGCGTTCCCCATTAATTGTTTCATCCGGTTTTGGACTCTCATAATACTGCTCCCACCGCATACCATAGAAGGCATTATCATGACGTCATGGATATTCGGCTCCGTAGTTCTTACAGTCAAAATCGTCGAATAAGGCTACAAATCATAGTCCCGACTACCTCATTCTTCAGATTTGAACATATGTTACTTAATTTGCTTTTCAAACTTGAAAAAGTCACTCACCGCGACAAAAGTTAAATCGATTTGAAGCTTATTGCCACAGTCCTTTTTCTGTTAGAGCATCACTCGGTCAAATATCCCGAGCAAGAATTTAAATTTTTGATTTTCTTTTGTAGTCTAAGCACTATCACATCTCTCTCGCATTAGTAGTTACTTTGGTTACAATCGGATATGAGGTTCTTAACTACACTTTTCAGCGTTGAAGCCAGACCCGACGATAAAGATAAGATCCTAGGTTCCGGCATCATCAGAAGCCTGGAAGCGAAATTTTTTTAGATCAATTCCCCAAATTTTAAAGAAAAAACACAGAAGCTTCTAATTTAATGGGGAATATTTATCATCATTTGAAAGAACATCCTTGGCATTTTTGTTTTGAAGGTTATCTCGTTCCAATATTGGCCGCGGTTGCTTCTCAGATGGTCTATCCGTTGAGTTTCAATTTCGACTGGTAACTGGCGAATGACACGCGTAATTTTTTGCCAAATCCTTAATCGAAGCGGGATTGTTCACATAGATTTTAGACTTTACATATCCCCACAGGAAAAGTCCAACGGTGTGATATCACACGATCTTGGTGACCATCGAACACCCCGAAATGCGAAATTATGTGTTCACCGAAGTGTTCTCTCAATAAATCCATTGATTTATGCGATGTCTGGGAAGTTGGGACGTCTTGTTGAAACCAAGGAACGCCGAGATCAAGAGCTTAATTTTCAGGCATCAAATAATCGTTAATCATGGCTCGATAACGGTCGCCATTGACGGTTCTTATCGGCATATATTACATTCGCCGATGATTCCACCGGCTCACTAACCAAACCAAAACGTTGTGTTTTATGAATGAAATGGCAGCTCTTGAATCTCTTCAGGTTTCTCTTCGTCCCAAATGCTGCAGTTTGCTTGTTGGAGCCAGAAATCGCCCTCATTGCTGAGCAAAATTTGGCTCGAAAGTGTCGGATCTTCTTGGAACTTTCAAGAGCCCATAGAGCAAAGCGATGTCGCTTGGGAAGGTCTAGTGGCTTCAATTCTTGCCCATGTTGTAGTTTGTATGCTTTCACTTTAAGATCTCGACGTAAAACGGGCAAACTCAGTCGGAGTTGCTGCGAACGGAGCCGAATTGACTCTCCACGGTATTCGTTTACACTCTTACTCCCTCTACGGCTGCTATATTTTCTTCCTTGCGTCTGGACGTAAGGAAGTCGTAGTCTATTCCTTGGAATATTGTCCAATAATGAACAAAGGATCTCAAGATGGGTAAGTGTGTTGCGA